>NC_060124.1:530987814-531290844 GCF_021461395.2 Schistocerca americana
AAAAGCTACGTACTTGTTTCTTCGTCGTAGAAACAGTAATGTCACGTAAAGCTTGAAGTTTTTCCGCGTCAGGCTCAATGCCTTCTGTTGAAATTACATGTCAAAGAAATTTTATAGAAGTTTTACCAAAGTGCGATTTACTGAGATTAACTGTGAGTCCTTGTGCACGAAAAGTTCGTAACAGTTGTTCAAGAATTAGATTGTGTTCAGACCAGTTAGCTTCTGCAATAAGAATGTCGTCTACATACGTTGTGATTCTGTCTTTAAGTTCTGTCAGAAGTATTGTATTCAAACCGCGAATAAATGCTGCTGAAGAAATAGTTAATCCGAACGGTAATTTACAAAATTGATAACAGTCACCAAAACAGAGAAAATCCGTGTACTTTCTGCAGTCCGGATGGAGTTGAATTTGCCAAAATCCCGATTTCAAATCTAATGTGGAATAAATAGCAGTACCATGAAATTTCTGTAGAAGTTCTTCTAGTGTCTGTGGGCGATCTGTTTCATTAATAATAACGTCGTTGATGTGACGCGAATCAAGTACGAGGCGAAGTGAACCATCCTCTTTCTTAACAATATGGAGTGGATTTATGTACGGACTAACTGCCGGTTCAATAATTCCTTGGTCAAGCATAGCTTGCAATTCTTTCTTAACTTGTTCTCTATGAATATACGGAATGGGATACTGTTTGGCTTTAAATGTGTCGTGCTGTTTAACTTGAAATTCATACATAAAACCGGACATAGTACCAGAAACGTTGTCAAAAACTGGAGTTTGCTGTAAAAGAATTTTGCGTAGTTGTGTGCGTTCTTCGTCTGTATTTGCACTGCTCTGTTCAACTTTATCAGAAATCATCTGTATAACGTCATAGTCGGCTTCGTTTGGAGTATTATGGTTGTGTACGTACGTATCTGTGAACAATGTGGAATGACAGTCAATGTTAGGTGATGCGGAAATGACCTCTGTACGATTAATTGTTTGTTCTTCTGCAGATAAAGAGTGCTGAAATTCTAAAGCCAGTTGTACATTTTCATCCTTTAACATTAAATAGGAGTTTTGCAAATCAATAATTGCATCGTGTTGTACCAGAAAATTCGTACCTAAAATAAAGTCTGTCGTCAATAAGGGAACAATCCAAAAATTTGAGTGAAATGTATGACATGCAATACAAAATGATAAATGTGTCTGTAATTTTATATCTACTCCTTTACCAGATACTGCTCCTTTTACTTTCGTTTTGCCTAATGGTAATGTAGGATAGCTATTCTCTTTGTTACATTCGTTGAAAGTTTCCTCATTTATAACTGAAATAGGTGATCCAGAATCAATTACTCCTGAAAATTTGGATGATCCAATTTTTACTTCGATGACAGGGTGTGAAATGGTTTTTTTGAATAACTGGTCTTTCCTGCAAAAGAGTGTCTCGGATGTCGTCAAAAGTAATAACATTTTCGTGAACATGATTCTCTGTGTCAAAAGTATTGCTTACGTTACTGGAAGATGCAACCTGTACTTTATCTAGTCAAATTCTATCTGACGTGCTATTATTCTCAGGAGGATTCTGCGGCATTTCAACTATTTGTACTGTTCTGTTATTTCTTCCTGACGTATTACGTTCGGGATGATACCTACTGTCTGGTTCATTCATGATAATATGATGTTGCGGATGATTTTGCTGTTGGTAAGACTGACTGTTATTAAACGTACGCTGAAAATTGTGCTCATTACTTTTACGTCTGTCATGATAGTCATTTTTATACGGTGCATTGCGATAGGAATTGAAATAGTGTGTTTTCTGTACGTACTGATTTCCTTGTTGCTGTGCATTACTATTTGTTGGAGCTGATGCTATACGTGCAGGTGGCGAGACATTAAAGCTTGCTTGACCTTTCAGGCTACATTGTTGGTTAGGTATACTAACCGGCTGGTTTTGTTGCTGTTGCGGAGGAAAACCTCTATTGTTACCAAAATGTGGTTCCTGTTGCTGATAATTTTGACAATACTGACGATTAAAATTTTTTCTGTTATTAAAGTTCTGGTGGTTGTCGTTCCTGAAGCGTCTATTACCTTTGCTATTGAAACTGCGTGGCTGATCGTAATTGCTGTGTGTTTGTTGACCTTGGTTATTATATGAAAAATTTTTGTTTATGAAGGAATAATCCGATTGCTGCACTTCCAAAAGCTGTAACAGATCTCCAAATGCCGAAATATTTTCTTTCTGCCGACCCGTTAAAAGTGACACTCTTAATGATCGTGGTAATTTAGAAATACATAATTGAATAAGTGCAGATTCACTGTATGGTTCACTTAAGTACTGGTTTTGTTGGACCATGTGTTCAAAAAATTGCGTGACACTGGGAAAATTTGAGTTCTCATAATTCGGTAAACTAATTAGTTGATCCTTAATTCTGCGCTGTGTCGTCTTCGACCAATACGCTGACAGAAAAGCATTCTGAAATTCTTCTACCGAATAGCATTGTCTCACGATCGGTCTCATACGAGTTGCCAGTTCGCTTTCCAAAAAACTGCGAATAAATTCAAGTTTATGTGTTACGGGCCAAGTCAGTGGAAAAGCAAAGCTAAATTGTTGTATCCAATCCAAGGGGTGAATCTGTGTTCTGTCATTTTTAAATACTTTAAATTTTCTCACTGATAGAAAATGTTTGTAATCAAAATTATCGTCTCTGTACGTCGGAACAGGTTCAGGATTGTATGAGGATCTATTTGTCTGTGATTGTTTGGAATCTAAGTCACGTACTCTCTGTAAATTACCTAAATTATACTGGCTGTGTGAGTGTGACAAATGTTCGGAATGTGCCGTAAGCTGTGACGTGTTATTAACTAAAATATTTTTTATCTCTGTCACCTCTTGCTGTAAAGTCGACAATTTTCTACATAATGTATTATTAGACGAATCTATCTCACTGATCATCTGCTGTAAATTTTGGAATTCAGGTGTTTGATTAAACGAAATCGGTGAAGTATCGTCTGATTTGCTGTCATTACTACTTTCAATAACGTCAATACGACTGGCCAATTCATCATATTTTTCAGTCAGTATTTTTACCTGATCATCGTTTTTAGTGTCACAAGCATTAATTTGTTTTCGTATTTTATGTGTGGTTTCGCTCAATTTTTTAACGTCTGCTTTGATGACATCGGGATCCTGAATTAGTTCTAATTGTTCAAGTCTGTCACTGTCTGAAAGTCTACCGTGTGTGTGTCTGTTTTTGTTTTAAGATTGGCAATTTCATCACGCAATTCGGTGTTCAACTGTTTAATAGTATTAATTTCGTCTGATACTGTAGCAATATTGTTGTCTACGTATGTTTTTGCTTTCGTAAACAATTTACGTTTATCTTCCTGTCTCTGAGCAGTAATTGTTTCCATAACTTGTCATTTTACTTTATTTTGTTCCTGTATGAATTTACGGTAACGCGTTTCACTGTTTTGTAGGTGGTGATTAAAACGTTCGTCAATTTGACTGTTCTGTTGGCCGAATTTCGCGTCTACTTTTGCATCCAGTGTGCGCGAAAATTCTGCTGACATTAATTTAAACTCGTCGCGTAACTGTGTTGCGTTTTCAGAGCATTGTTTACCGACTGCACTAATTTCGTCTCTAAGTAATTTAGTTGTATCTGCATGTCTATTATTTAATTCTTGAGCAACAGATCAAATTTCTTCACTACTTTTCCTAGCACAAGCCTTAATTTCCTCACGTAATTGTTCCTTAGTATCATGACACTGCGTGGCAACGGCTGTAATCTGTTCACTAAGCTGTCTGGAATTGTTGTCTAGTTTTTCATTAAGGTTGTCTTGCTTTTCATTAATTTCATTAATTTGTTGTTTGAGACTTTCACTAAGTTATTTGTGATTGTTGTCTTGTCTTTCATTCTGTTGTTTGGAATTTTCATTAAGTTGTTGTTTATCATTTTCACCAAATTGTTGTTTGAGATTCTCGTTAAGTTGTATCATTAATGCTATGACTCGATCCATGCCAATATTAGCTACTCTATTCTCTGTGCTGTTTGATGGCATACCTGCAATTGTCACGTTTTCTGTAACCATTTGGTCATTCTGTAATTCTTCAAAAGGTTTGCCAATCGAATGTGCACTATTGGTCGCTAAATCGGAATCAAATAAATCTGCCGTACTTTGATTACACTGTTCATTTTCGTTAGAAAAATTTATCTGTTCACAATTCAAATTTTGCAAATCGGGCGTGTTAAACTGGGCAGCGTTCATTGTAACAGAACGTCCCACGTCATCAATTGTCGTTAAATTAACAGAGGACACAATTGAATTTGTTTGCTCATCACTAGGATCAAAATCGATATTAGTGGTCGGTACGCACTGATTGTCTGTAAATGGAGGATTGTCAACATTACACTGAGTGTCGCAAATATTATCGGTCAAATTATTAGAGTCGGTTATTTCGCTCATTACACATCGCGATGTACTGTTAACAGTTTTTCGCGGCATTTTTTACAAATCAAAATTATTCACAAATGAAACAAAGACAATGCAAAATGCAACGAACACAATTACAACAAAGAGCAACAAATTGCCGATGATCTGTGAAAGAAAGAGTGACAAATTAGTAAATGCGTTGCGCCAGATGCAAACTACATTTAAGTAAATAAGCGCAGATATATGACTACTTATCAGAAGATTCACAAAGAAATACGATCCTGGCCGGATGTCCCCACAGAAATATTAAAATAAAAAAATGAAAATATACCATATGTAACCTCCCAACAAAATTATTAATTAAATGAATTTTGTAACCTCTGAACAAAATTGGCTCCCATTTACAATCTGTGTGCATAAATGCATTCACATTTAATGGTCCCACAAAATTCTTTTCTCATTTAATGCTAAGTTCGAAACAGAAAAATTCCTAAACACCAAAAATAATAAAAAAAATTCAGTAACCTGGTAAATTTTATGACGACAACAACGCTGCGCCTCGGCCTGTATTCTGAATAAAAAAACAAAAATTCTTACCTCAATAAAAACTGCAAATATATCTGCTCTTACATAAAAATTTTTCGGCACAGCTCCGTGCAATGCTGGCCTATGCTTTGTGATTCATGAAAGGAATAATTATTCATTGGAAAAAATCTTTAAATTGAAATGAATGCCTTTTTTTAAAAAAAAAATTACTTTATATTATAAAAATTATTATTGGGGCATTTTTTTGGAAGAAATTAAATGACAATTAATATACATTACTAGATATGCGCAAGGCTGCTTCTTTACCTTCTACAACAATACTCATCCTCCAGAGTCCTGACCAGAGTCGCGAGCAGAGCAGACAGCTGACACGCGCCGACTACCGCCGACTCACGCAGACTACTCAAGACTACTGTCGACTCGCGCAGACTCGCGACAAGCAACAACTAACGACATACTGCTCTCTGGTCAGAGACTCTCCTAAGTACCTCACCTCTTACACCTTGTAACATTAACAAAAACGGCCTTGCTGTGCTGGTACTGCAAACGGTGAAAGCAAGGGGAAACTACAGCCATAATTATTCCCGAGGGCATGCAGCTTTACAGATGTGAAAATTACCGAACTATCAGTTTAATAAGTCACAGCTGCAAAATACTAACGCGAATTCTTTACAGACGAATGGAAAACTGGTAGAAGCCGACCTCGGGGAAGATCAGTTCGAATTCCGTAGAAATGTTGGAACACGTGAGGTAATGCTGACCTTACGACTTATCTTAGAAGAAAGATTAAGAAAAGGCAAACCTACGTTTCTAGCATTTGTAGACTTAGAGAAAGCTTTTGACAATGTTGATTGGAATGGCAAATGGCTCTGAGCACTATGGGACTCAACTGCTGTGGTCATCAGGCCCCCTACAACTTAGAACTACTTAAACCTAAGTAACCTAAGGACATCACACACATCCATGCCCGAGGCAGGATTCGAACCTGCGACCGTAGCAGCAGCGCGGCTCTGGACTGGAGCGCCTAGAACCGCACGGCCACCGCGGCCGGCCTTGATTGGAATGCTCTCTTTCAAATTCTGAAGGTGGCAGGGGGAAAATACAGGGTGCGAAAGGCTATTTACGATTTGTACAGAAACCAGATGGCAGTTATAGGAGTCAAGGGGCATGAAAAGGAAGCAGTGGTTGGGAAGGGAGTGGGACAGGGTTGTAACCTCTCCCCGATGTTATTCAATCTGTATATTGAGCAAGCAGTAAAGGAAACAAAAGAAAAGTTTGGAGTAGGTATTAAAATCCATGGAGAAGAAATAAAAACTTTGAGGTAAAAACTGTCAGAGACAGCAAAGGACTTGGAAGAGCAGTTGAACAGAATGGACAGTGTCTTGAAACAAGGATATAAGATAAACATCAACAAAAGCAAAACGAGGATAATGAATTAAGTTGGGTGATGCTGAGGGAATTAGATTAGGAAATGAGACACTTAAAGTAGTAAAGGAGTTTTGCTATTTGGGGAGAAAATAACTGATGATGGTCGAAGTAGAGAGGATATAAAAAGTAGACTGGCAATGGCAAGGAAAGCGTTTCTGAAGAAGAGAAATTTGTTAACATCGAGTATAGATTTAAGTGTCAGGAAGTCGTCTCTGAAAGTGTTTGTATGGAGTGTAGCCATGTATGGAAGCGAAACATGGACTATAAATAGTTTGGACAAGAAGAGAATAGAAGCTTTCGAAATGTGGTGCTACAGAAGAATGCTGAAGATTAGATGGGTTGATCACATGACTAATGAGGAGGTATTGAGTAGAATTGAGGAGAAGAGGAATTTGTGGCACAACTTGACAAGAAGAAGGGACCGGTTCGTAGGACATGTTCTGAGGCTTCAAGGGATCACAAATTTAGCATTGGAGGGCAGCGTGGAGGGTAAAAATCGTAGAGGGAGACCAAGAGATGAATACACTAAGCAGATTCAGAAGGATGTAGGCTACAGTAGGTACTGGGAGATGAAGAAGCTTGCACAGGATAGAGTAGCATGGAGAGTTTCATCAAACCAGTCTCAGGACTGAAGACCGCAACAACAACCACAATGTAATGTCGTTTAGTCTCGCCAAACGGAAATACTGTTTTCGGTACAGCCATGCTTTCTTATTCATCACGCAGTTTTCTCAAGCTGTACAGTTGAATGTGTGGAATGTTGTCCAACATGAACAAGACCGACGCTGTTTGATTAAATAGTGAGTATATATATCACGTCTATGAGTTGTCTTGTGCTTTATAGCCGGTGTACTGTTCGTTTTAGTTACAGGTTTCCGTTTTCGCCTCCAATTTTTATCGATTACTATTGTTGATACTTTGTAAAATGTTCCACATCAGGAACAAGGCCAAAGCTCTTTGATTAATTGAGAAGCGTGACATGTCCTAGTGTTCTAGTGTGCTTAATCATAATACTTATTTATTAGATATATTGTTACTAAGTTACGTTAAATGAAACTTCAAGATATTCAAATGTATTAAGAACAATCAACGATTTTTTAATCACGCCTTAACTACATAGTTTTTATTTCAAAAATTGTGTACAGTCACAGCCTCTGCAGCGTTGTGCTCTGACTGTCGCGGTGTTAATGTGCTGTATGAAAATGGCTGAGGCTTCTTTCCGTTCCGTAGTGAAACATGCGCGTGGAATACGGTTAAAAAGTGCCGAGAAATAGGCTGTTCTTAATGTTTTTCATAAATTTATGGAGATAATCGGCTTTGAAGTTTTCCTAGCGTTGTATAATCATGCTGCAGTTAATAAAGAAGTCCACGTTATACGCGCAGCGTGTTTGGTAGCGCTATGCCCCCGGTACCATATGCGGTTATTCACGAGTTGTTTCCAAACTCCCCAATACCATTCTTTTTCTCGTTCAATATGAAATACCTACATCTTGTAATTATAAAACTCATCATCATTTTTTCATGTCATCTTGTATCTAATTACATATTGGACGCGAAATTCCTCTTTCCATTTCAAATACAAATTGTTAATTATCAATGTTTTACGAAAAACTGTTCATAAAAGTTCTTCAAATTGAGAAATCATAACAATTTAACTTTTTAAGGCAAAAATGAAAAACCAAATCCCGTATATTTGGACCATGTCCATCGTTTTACACCACAGAGGTAGATAAGTATTGTAGAAACACGAAAAACAATCATTTTCACAGTATCGAGCACATAATACAAATGCTGCATTTTTACGTTTGCTACTGTGCTATTACAATAAGAATCCAACAGAACTGATCTTATCCAATCTGCGCGATTTGGCCCGGGAAGTAACAAGACTGTTAAGCTGCCATACATACTGTAACTAAAGCACACAGCTTTTTCACGCGTCACTGCCGAACGCTGGCGGGATATAGAACGGCTCGTCATAAAAGAGGATCAAAGTAGCAGGTGACACTTCCAGAACTGAATTGTATTTCTCGGGTTCGGCTAAGGAAGGAGCTAAAAGTTAACCAGGCGACTGACTAAGTAATACTTTCAGTATTTAACTATACGGTGAAATCCTTCAATACTCTCTTACCTTACACATGTCATGCAGAAAAATCACCCTGTTGTTAAGTCAGGAATTTTCCTCATTCTTTTTTTTTAATTACAATAATACGCTAGCTAAAAACGATAACGTGTTGCGGTTTTTGTCTAGTCGTGTGTGAAACGTATTGTGGGAGATTTGCAGTGTATTATTTCATTATGTTTAAAAATTAAATGACATTTGAGGCTCTATTGCTATTCTGCTCGTCTCTTTTTACACGTGAACTGCAGCTGGCCACGTCACTGCAGCCATACTGTACCAGCTGACTGGCCAATGCTGTCCAAGTTAAATGCACCGGTAAAGCTGTTGACCCGATTATCGCCAAGTCGATGTGCGCGTAACGCATGGCACAAAACATAACCTTATTAATGTACTTGACAGTACTCGACACAGCTTAACTGCAGTCCCACGTGAAACGGAAATCCAAAGAGGTCCCAGCAAACGCGGAAGAATACACAGTGCAATGTTTACATCAGGTTTATCTTTACGATGAACGGATTATTGCCCGCCTTTGCATTTCAGCAACTTCTTTCATAGCTCGTTTATTTGATGTGTGGCTCATTAAATACAAGATCTGTAAAGAATTAATTTCATTATGTTGAGTGGAATACTCTCTTTCAAATTCTGAAGGTGGCAGGGGTAAAATACAGGGAGCGAATGGCTATTTACAATTTGTACAGAAACCAGATGGCAGTTATAAGAGTCAAGGGGCATGAAAGGGAAGCAGCGGTTGGGAAGGGAGTAAGACAGGGTTGTAGCCTGTCCCCGACGTTATTCAATCTGTATATTGAGCAAGCAGTAAAGGGAACAAAAGAAAAATTCGGATTAGGTATTAAAGTCCATGGGGAAGAAATAAAAACGTTGAGGTTCGCCGATGACATTGTATTTCTGTTAGAGACAGCAAAGGACTTGGAAGAGCAGTTGAACGGAATGGACAGTGTCTTGAAAGGAGGATATAAGATGAACTTCAACAAAAGCAAAACGAGGATAATGGAATGTAGTCAAATTAAATCGGGTGATGCTGCCGGAATTAGATTAGGAAATGAGACACTTAAAGTAGTAAAGGAGTTTTGCTATTTGGGGAGCAAAGTAACTGATGATGGTCGATGTAGATAGGATATAAAATGTACACTGGCAGTGGCAAGGAAAGCGTTTCTGAAGAAGAGAAATTTGTTAGCATCGTGTTTAGATTTAAATGTCAGGAAGTCGTTTCTGAAAGTATTTGTATGGAGTGTAGCCATGTATGGAAGTGAAACGTGGACGATAAATAGTTTAGACAAGAGGAGAATAGAAGCTTTCGAAATCTGGTGCTACAGAAGAATGCTGAAGATTAGATGGGTAGATCACGTAACTAATGAGGAGGTATTGAATAGAATTGGAGAGAAGAGAAATTTGTGGCACAACTTGACTAGAAGAAGGGATCGGATGGTAGGGCATATTGGATCAAATGTCTCTGAGCACTATGGGACTTAACTTCTGATGTCATCAGTCCCCTATAACTTAGAACTACTTAAACCTAACTAACCTAAGGACATCACACACATCCATGCCCGAGGCAGGACTCAAACCTGCGACCGTAGCGCTCGCGCGGTTCCAGACTGAAGCGCCTAGAACCGCTCGGCCACACAGGCCGACGTAGGGCATATTCTGAGGCATCAAGGGATCACCAATTTCGTTTAGGAGGGCAGCGTGGAGGGTAAAAATCGTAGAGGGAGGCCAAGGGATGAGTACACTAAACAGATTCAGAAGGATGTAGGTTGCAGTACGTACTGGGAGATGAAGAAGCTTGCACAGGATAGAGTAGCATTGAGAGCAGCATCAAACCAGTCTCTGGACTGAAGACCATAACAACAACAATTCCACTATCAGCCATGAACAAGATTTTCTTATAAAGCGTTGTTGTATCAAAAGTTGCCAAAATGGCTGCTCTGGCAAGATGGACAATTAGCAAATCCGCTGTCTCTGTAGTATGGCATCCATCTTGTCTTCCGTAGTTGTAAATGATTTTTTCTGTAGTATTTATGTATTTCTGTATTGTTTTTATAAGTGTGCAATTATTTCGACTTGTGCAAATAATTTTAACTTCTGTAGTTTACTGAGAGATATCGACAAAAATCGAAAAGCCTAAAAGCATGAATGTAAATCAGGGAAAGCAAAACCAGACTCCAGTCGATGACGACAATGCAGTCGAGCTGTCTGAATAGGTGGCGGATTCTGATACAGAGATATCAGAATCTGAAGAAGCAAAAGTAAAAGCCTTGACTGAGGGAGTGGATGTACAATCGCAAATTTGCGAACCGGTCATGCCGCCAGCACACTCAACTTCGGCATTACACGATTTGGGTTAAAATGAACAAGTCACTGTCAAAAAACAGTGTGAAATCATTGAAAATAAGATCAGACGACAAAGCGACAGCAATGAAAATAGGTTCACCGAAAATCAGAAAAATTTTGGCAACAAAGTTTAGTCATTGTCAAAGAACAATCGGACAGAATCGAAAATAAACTTGAACAACAGTCTGACGAAATTGATAATAAATTCAGAGAACAATCTGAAAATTTAAAACAGCAAAAGGGTGCAATCACGAATCATCAGTGCATAGGACTGGATACAAAGTTTGATGCCATAGTGGAAGAAATAAATACACGGATCACTACGAAAGTCAAAACGGATATTTCAAATTTGACTAAGACGTACCGCGAGATGCCCGGTATCGTGAATAAATTATTAGGTGAAGTCAGAAAAGTGAAACATAAGCAATCCGAATTTGAGACTGTCTCGAACCTCACTATCGTGGTAAAAAAGTTGTCTCTTGAAGAGGATCAGAAGGTGACACAAGATCTGACTGCTCATCTCATGGAGACAAAATATATAAGGAATTTCAGGAATGGGTTTCAAAAAGGATACCGAAATTACAAGTACGACCGAACAAGAAATGAGATAGGCGGTGCAAGCCATAAGTGCGGAAGTAGTGTCCGAGCCAGGAACTGCAGGTGAAACTGTTCGCACAGAACATGGCGAAATGCAGAAAATTTTAGCGGACGATTCACCCCAATGGCACGACAATGTTAACGCTCAAGTCAACAACCTCAAACAGCAGGTCGAAAGAGTTGTTAACACGCTGCGTGACACAATGCAGACGAACATTGGTGACCACGTATTCAAACACGTCTAAGACGTGAAGTATTCAACCCAGAGATTTACTACGCCAAGCAAGGAAGTCGTTATAGATAAGGGGGCGAAATTACATGTACTTGCTTTAAATTTTTTTAATGAGATGTGTTGTTGTGGTCTTCAGTCCTGAGACTGGTTTGATGCAGCTCTCCATGCTACTCCATCCTGTGCAAGCTTCTTCATCTCCCAGTACTTACCGCAACCTACATCCTTCTGAATCTGCTTAGTGTATTCATCTCTTGGTCTCCCTCTACAGTTTTTACCCTCCACGCTGCCCCCCAATGCTAAATTTGTGATCCCTTGATGCCTCAGAACATGTTCTACAAACAAGTCCCTTCTTCCTGTCAAGTTGTGCCACAAACTCCTCTTCTCCGCAATTCTATTCAATACCTCCTCACCACTACCCATCTAATCTTCAGCATTTTTCTGTAGCACCACATTTCGAAAGCTTCTATTCTCTTCTTGTCTAAACTATTTATCGTCCACATTTCATTTCCATACATGGCAACACTCCATACAAATACTTTCAGAAACGACTTCCTGAGACTTAAATCTATACTCGATGTTAACAAATTTCTCTTCTTCAGAAACGATTTCCTTGCCATTGCCAGTCTACATTTTATATCCTCTCTACTTCGACCATCATCAGTTATTTTGCTCCCCAAATAGCAAAACTCCTTTACTACTTTAAGTGTCTCATTTCCTAATCTAATTCCCTCAGCATCACCTGACTTAATTCGACTACATTCCATTATCCTCGTTTTGCTTTTGTTGATGTTCATCTTATATCCTCCTTTCAAGACAGTGTCCATTCCGTTCAGCTGCTCTTCCATGTCCTTTGCTGTCTCTGACAGAATTACAATGTCATCGGAGAACCTCAAAGTTTTATTTCTTCTCCATGGATTTTGATGCCTACTCCGAATTTTTCTTTTGTTTCCTTTAGTGCTTGCTCAATATAGATTGAAAAGAAATACAAGTCGCTGAGGAATGAAATAAATAGGAGGTGCAGGGAAGCTAAAACGAAATGGCTGCAGGAAATATGTGAAGACATCGAAAAAGATATGATTGTCGGAAGGACAGACTCAGCATACTGGAAAGTCAAAACAACCTTTGGTGACATTAAAAGCAACGGTGGTAACATTAAGAGTGCAACGGGAATTCCACTGTTAAATGCAGAGGAGAGAGCAGATAGGTGGAAAGAATATATTGAAAGCCTCTATGAGGGTGAAGATTTGTCTGATGTGATAGAAGAAGAAACAGGAGTCGATTTAGAAGAGATAGGGGATCCAGTATTAGAATCGGATTTAAAAGAGCTTTGGAGGACTTACGATCAAATAAGGCAGAAGGGATAGATAACATTCCATCAGAATTTCTAAAATCATTGGGGGAAGTGGCAACAAAACGACTATTCACGTTGGTGTGTAGAATATATGAGTCCGGCGACATACCATCTGACTTTAGGAAAAGCATCATCCACACAATTCCGAAGACGGCAAGAGCTGACAAGTGCGAGAATTATCGCACAATCAGCTTAACAGCTCATGCATCGAAGCTGCTTAGAAGAATAATATACGGAAGAATGCGCTAGGTTACGATCAGTTTGGCTTTAGGAAAAGTAAAGGGACGAGAGAGGCAATTCTGACGATATGGCTAATTATGGAAGCAAGGCTAAAGAAAAATCAAGACACTTTCATAGGATTTGTCGACCTGGAAAAAGGTTTCGACCCCCCAGGGGCTCAGCATTCATTTGCTGAGTACGGGCTTGGCGACCCCAGAGTCCTGAGCTGGGGACTGGTCAGCGCCGCCAGTCTCCTGTCACCGTAAACCCCGAACATGCTTCAGCGACCACCGCATGGCGTAGCGGTGGAATGTTGTGTTCTGAGGGGAATGGTAATCTTGGCTTGACCGCCTGGATTGCGAGGAAGGTAAACCTCTATAAAAACCCCTCAATCTTACGGTGTGCTGCGCGCCTATAAGATGCATGGCTGTTGGGGTGGAGCAGTCGCAAGCGGGCAACCTCGGGGCACCTGCCACACCCCAGTTGTATAAGGCTTACTCAGGCACGCGGGGCTCTGTCTGAGCGGACCTTTAGTTCCCTAGCTGCTAGTGGGACCACAATGGACCCTTTGACCTCTACATTTCCTCCTACCAGTGGATTGGGTGGGCCACTGGTAGGAAAACACAGCCAATCGAAAAAGCGACTTCGTGCTGGGAGTCCTCCAGCGCCTGGTGTTACTAGAGATTTATCAGACTGTCGTAACAGAGCACATTCTGAAATCCAGAATGTGTTTTTGATTGTCAAACGGAAGGAAGGTAGCTTTGAGAGAGTTTCTCCTTTTTACATCCACAAGGGTCTTGAGGGAATTGCAGGAACACTGAAATCTGTGAAGCGTCTGCGCAATGGGACTCTGTTAGTTGAGACTTCTAGTTCCCGTCAGGTCACTTCTCTTAGGAAAGCAACCTGTCTCGGAGAGTACGCTATAGAGACCGAGCTCCACTCCACTTTGAACTATGGTAAGGGTGTTATGACATGTAGTGACTTGGTGGATATCCCCAAGGACGAGTTGAAATCTGAGTGGGCTGACGAAGGTATTGTTGACGTGTAGCATATTATGAAACGAGTCGATGGGGACCTAGTCAAACCCGACTCGTTTATTCTCACGTTCAATTGCCCGAGACTCCCAGAGCATGTTAAAGCAGGTTTCTTACGTTTGCCAGTACGGCCATATTTCCCCAACCCAATGCGCTGTTTTAAATGTCAGCGCTTTGGGCATACTACGTTGGGGTGCAATGGGATAGCCACTTGTGGTAAATGTGGTCAGCCTGCCCATGAAGGAACCGATTGTCCATCGCCTGTGATGTGCGTGAATTGCTCTGGGAGTCACCCTGTCTGGGGCCGGGACTGCCCCATCTATCTCGAGGAACGGAAGATACAGGAGATCAAAACATCTAAGTGCATCCCATATGGTGAGGCCAAGAAGCTCTTTAAGGCCATGCAGCCTCCTGTGTTTACAACATCTTTCGCTTCCACTCTGCAGAAACCGGTACAGTTGGCCACTGTTGCTACACAAACGGAGGTTGCTAGTGTCAGCACCAATACCTGCATTTGCCAGTGCACTTGTGCTGCTGCGGTTGTTTTGCAACCTGCAGCTCTTCCCACAACGTCGGACAAGGCCGTGGTTGCTGACATTGGGGTACTTCCTGCACCTCCCCATATGGCACCTTCTGCCCAGGCGAGTAAAGCTCCAACTGTTGACAAGGTTCTGCATTCTAAGCCCCCCAAGACGAAGCCGCCGAAGATGAAGGTTTTGCCACCTGAGGAGACTAGTCAGGGTCAGTCCGATGACGATGCCATCGTACTGTCTGACATCTCCCTTGGGTCGCCATCGGAGCTGATGGACATTGATGTCGACTGGGGGCGATCTTCTCGCCCCAGGAATAAATCTCCAGCCAGTACGGGCTCTCCTCCAAAGCCCGGGGGGCAGGGTGAAAATTCAGCCACCCTGATCACTGGCTCCCATATTACAGTGGAACCTGAATGGGTTCAGAATGCATGTGGTCGAATTACAACTCCTTGTACGAGAGCGCCACTTGTGCATATGTCTCCAAGAAACACATTTCCGGGCCACTGATGCTCCTTCTTTACGGGGCTATACCGTGTATCGAAAAGATGGTCTGATGGGGGAAAGGGCAAAGGGTGGTGTTGCGGTTTTTGTCCATGACATGCACCACTCATCTGCGCTCCCTCTCATTACGGACTTGCAAGCAGTTGCAAATTGACCTTCTTGTGGGGCAGAGGCTCACAATCTGTTCCTTTTACTTACCGCCTCAGGATGCAATAGACTCTGAGGCTCTCACAGACCTTATTACCCAACTCCCCCGCCCATTTCTCCTTCTGGGGGACTTCAATGCTCATAATGTCTTATGGGGCTCTACGACTACTTGCCCCAGGGGTCGCATTCTGGAAAGCCTCATGGCATTCGAAGAACTGTGCATCCTCAACTCTGGTGCTCCCCTCCTTTCTGTACTGCTTCTGGGTCGTCGTCAGCTATTGACCTTTCCTTTTGCTCTCCAGCACTCGCGGATTCTGCTCTGTGGGAGGTTGCTGCTGACCTCCATTCTAGTGATCACTTCCCCCTCTGGATTCGCCTCCTGGATGAGACTGTGGCATTACCAGTGCCGCCCATGTGGCACCTCTGCAGAGCTGACTGGACACTTTTCAGCCATTTAGCTGTTTTGGAACACAGTGCCAGCGTCCACGAATGGGTCGACCATGTTACAGCCGTGATCTCCCATGCTGCTGAATTGTCGATCCCACGGTCCTCAAGTCATCCCAAGAGGCGCCCTGTTCCTTGGTGGACCACTGAGTGCCGGTCAGCCATCCGAGCCCGCCGTGCAGCTCTGCGCCGCCTCAAGTGCCGTCCCTAAGCAGACAATCTTGCGGCCTTTCGGGTGGCAAGGGCCAAGGCGCGGCGAGTGATTAAAGAGAGCAAACGACGGTCATGGCAATCGTTCCTGAACTCCAACTCCCGCTCCACTAGTTCTACAAAAGTATGGGAAGCCATCAGGAGGATTTCCGGCAATCGCAGCCAACTACCTGTCACGGCATTGCTGCATCAGGGTTGTCTACTCACGGCGCCGAGAGACATTGCTCAGACACTGGTCATGTATTTTGCCGAATCTACTGCCACTATTAACTGTGATCCAGATTTCTGCCGCTACCGCACTGCCATCGAGAGGGATCACTTGGACTTCCGGTCTCCAAATTTTGAACCCTACAACTGCCCCTTCACAATGTGGGAACTGGATTCGGCGCTGTCTGTGGCTCATGATACTGCGCCAGGTGATGATCAAATCCGGTACAGCATGCTGCAGCACTTGTTGCTGCCATCCAAGGAAGTTCTCCTGAATTGTTTTAATATGATATGGTCATCCGGCACGTTCCCTGACTCGTGGAGGGAGGCGATTTTGGTTCCCCTCCTCAAAACGGGTAAAGACCGAATGCATGGTCAACCGTCTCCTGGTTTGGCTGCTCGAGACCAGGCAGCTCCTTAGCCACTCTCAGTGTGGCTTTCGGAGATGTCGTTCAACTATAGACAACTTGACCCTGCTTGAGGCGGCCATCCAGCAGGCCTTCCTACGTAACCAGCATTGTCTAGGTGTATTTTTGACATTAATAATGCGTATGACACTACTTGGCGCCGCCTTATCCTCAATCAACTCCATCAGTGGGGCTTTCGTGGCCATCTCCCCATCTTCATTCGGTCCTTTCTTTCCCGCCGCCTCTTTCGATATCGGGTTGGTAATGTGCTATCTGATTTGTACGTTCAGGAGAATGGTGTTCCTCAGGGAAGCGTTTTAAGTCCATTAACAGTATCACGTCCACTATCCGGAGTCCTGCCCAGTGCTCCTTGTTTGTGGACGATTTTGCTGTTTTCTGTTCTTCCTCCAGTCTTGTCACTGCTAGTCGGCAGCTGTAGCTTACGATAAAGCGATTAGAGGCATGGACTGCGAAGACGGGTTTTACCTTTTCTGCAGACAAATGTGTATGTGTTCATTTTAATCGTTCTCGACGTGCTTTTACCTCCCCTGAATTGCGTCTGAGGGACACCATTCTCCCTTTTAGAGACACTGTGAGGTTCCTGGGCCTCACTTTTGATTCCAAGTTGTCGTGGTTGCCGCATCTTAAAGACCTCAAGGTGCGGGCCCTGAAGGCGCTGAATATTTTGAAGTGTCTGAGCCATCGGTCCTGGGGAGCAGATCGGGCGCGTTTGCTGCAGTTTTATAGGGCTTTTGTCCAGTCGCGTCTTGACTATGGATGCACTGTGTATGGGTCAGCGAGGCCTTCGTATCTGAAGATTCTTGACGCAGTACACCATGAGGGTATCAGGCTGGCTACTGGTGCCTTCCGTACCAGTCTCATCCCCAGCCTGTGTGCTGAGGCAGGGGAACAGCCGCTCGCCATCCGGCGGAAACTCCTCATGGTGCGGCGGGTGTGTCAATTCCTTGCCTGTCCTACCTCCCCTGCATACCCTACTGTTGCCCCACCGCCTATGGAACGTCTCTTTTACAGTCGTCCAAGGGCAACGAGACCATTTGGGATTCGTGCCAAGCATTTGCTTGAGTCCCTTGGTGTGGAGCGTGTGGCACCCCAACTCCAGGGTTTTACCCGCCTGCCTCCCTGGTTGCTCCAGAGGCCCAGCGTCCTTTTAGACTTGTCAGAGTACCGGAGGAGCTGCACTCCTGCGTTTGTTTTTACCTCCTTATTTTACGATATTTTAAACCAGCATGCCGACCATGTACCAGTATTTACGGATGGCTCTAAACAGGGGGACTCTGTTGGTTGTGCTGTTGTTTTCCCTGATCGAGTCGTCAAGTTACGGCTTCCTGCAACGTTTACCATCTTTGATGCCGAATTGTTTGCGATCTTGCGGGCATTGGAGCAGATGAGATGTGTTCCCAGTCTTAAGTTTCTCATCTGTTCTGACTCCCTGGGTGCCCTTCAGACCATGCAACACTTGCACCCAGCGGATACGGTCGTCCAGAACATCCATGATGCTCTACTCCACCTGCAACGGCAGGGGAAGGAGGTTTCTTTCTGCTGGGTGCCTGGGCGCGTGGGTATTAGGGGAAACGAACTGGCGGATGTGGCTGCCAAAGATGCATGTTCCCTCCCTCACGTTGTTGAATGTGCGGTCCCCCTACATGCTGTTACCTCCCTTTTGCGTTTTCGTGTTATGGGTCAATGGGAAGAGGAGTGGCTGGCAGTTGGTGAAAATAAGCTGCGTCTAGTCAAGGCCACCACGCGGCCATGGCGTACGTCCTACCAGGCATGCAGGTGGGATGAGGTTGTCCTCACTCGCCTCCGCATCGGGCACAGTCCCTTATCGCACGGTTTTTTACTCCGGCGGGAGGACCCCCCAATATGCAGTGCTTGTGGCGCCCAGATTACTGTCCAACACATTTTACTTGACTGTCCTTTATTCTCTGACCAGAGGGCGGTGGTTTCCTTGCCACCGGATTTGTCCTCTATTTTGCAAGACGACGCAACGACTGTGGTTAAAGTCTTACGGTTTTGTGTCCTGTCCAATTTGTTGCCTCGGATTTTAGGGAGAGGATTTTAATGTGCTGCTGGGTGACTGGCTCACCCAGGCTTTAGTTAAGAGGTCCGCCAGTCACGATTACCTACTTGTTTCACTTCGATTTCTGTTCTCTTTTCCTTGTGTTTCCTTTCCTTTTTTAGTGCGTTTCTTATCCTCTTGTTTTGCCTCTGTATGTGAGGATTTGTAACTGCGTCAGGTCTGTGTCTTTTAGCCGTTCTCCTTGTTCGCTGTCCGTCTTCGTCCCTTCACCGCATGTGTTCCTGTTTCTATGCGTTTGGGCGCTGATGACCACGCTGTTTAGCGCCCGAAAACCTCAAACCACACACACACAAAAAGCTTTCGACAATTTAAAATGGTGCAAGCTGTTCGAAATTCTGAAAAAAGTAGGGATAAGCTATAGGGAGAGACGGGTCATATACAATATGTACAACAGCCAAGAGGGAATAATAAGAGTGGACGATCAAGAACGAAGTGCTCGTATTAAGAAGGGTGTAAGACAAGGCTGTAGCCTTTCGCCCCTACTCTTCAATCTGTACATCGAGGAAGCAATGATGGAAATAAAAGAAAGGTTCAGGAGTGGAATTAAAGTACAAGGTGAAAGGATATCAATGATACGATTCGCTGATGACATTGCTATCCTGAGTGAAAGTGAAGAAGAATTAAATGATGTGCTGAACGGAGTGAACAGTCTAATGAGTACACAGTATGGTCTGAGAGTAAATCTGAGAAAGACGAAGGTAATGAGAAGTAGTAGAAATGAGAACAGCGAGAAACTTAACATCAGGATTGATGGTCACGAAGTCAATGAAGTTAAGGAATTCTGCTACCTAGGCAGTAAAATAACCAATGACGGACGGAGCAAGGAGGACATTAAAAGCAGACACGCTATGGCAAAAAAGGAATTTCTGGCCAAGAGAAGTCTACGAGGTGCGGCTAGAAAAAAACCGGACTGATGCTGGAAAAAACATTTATTTACAATTATTTACAATTTCATGTTATCTCCTACAATGTACTCTCCTCCTCGGTCTCTACACCGCTCCATACGAATTTTCCACTCTTCATAGCAATGCTGCAGATCACTTTCGGTAAGTCCATACATTACTTCCGTCGCTTTTTCTTTTACTGCTTCAACAGTCTCAAATCTAGTTCCTTTCAAAGCTGACATGACTTTAGCGAAAAGAAAAAAGTCACAGGGGGCCAAATCAGGTGAGTAGGGTGGATGATCTAAGATGGGAATGTTGTGTTTTGCCAAAAACGTCTTCACTGACAATGCACTGTGAGCTGGGGCATTGTCTTGGTGAAGGATCCATGACTTTTTTCTCCACAAATCGTTCCGTTTTCTCCGTACTCGCTCACGTAGGGTAGCCAGGACGCTAATGTAGTAATGCTGATTCACTGTTTGTCCCTCTGGTACCCAATCAATGTGCACAATCCCTTTGATGTCAAAAAAAACAATCATCATTGCCTTGAATTTCGATTTTGACATTCGTGCTTTTTTTTGTCCGTGGAGAACCAGGAGTTTTCCAATGCATCGATTGGCGTTTAATTTCGGGATCGCAAGTAAAAAACCACGATTCATCGCAAGTAATAACATTTTGTAAGAAGGTGGGATCACTTTCAATGTTTTCCAGGATGTCAGAACAAATCATTCTTCGGCGTTCCTTCTGTTCAATTGTGAGACACTTTGGAACCATTTTTGAACACACTTTGTTCATGTTGAAACTTTCATGAAGAATCTGCCTAACACTTTCCCTGTCAACTCCTGTTAACTCAGACACTGCTCTGATTGTGAAACGGCGATCTTGTCGTACAAGTTTACCGATTTTTTCAATGTTTGCATCAGTTTTTGCTGACAATGGTCTGCCAGTGCGAGTGTCATCACTGGTGTCTTCGCGGCCATCTTTAAATCGTTTAAACCTCTCAAACACTTGTGTTCGCGATAAACAATCATCGCCGTACACTTGTTGTAACATTACAAACGTTTCACTTGCAGATTTTCCTAGTTTGAAACAAAATTTGATGTTAACACGCTGTTCTTTCTGTACACTCAACATTTTCCGACGCACAGACAAAACGTCAACTACTTAAAACAGACGCCACGGGCAGACTAAGTGCAGGAGGCAGATGAAACTCGAGCAGTAGTCGGAGCTAGAGTCACGTGACAGGTCACGCGACTTTCAGCCTTATTGCATTCGTTTTATTGTTTCACCAGTACTAGTCCGGTTTTTTTCTAGCCACACCTCGTACTATTATCAAATACTGGCCTTAATTTGAGGAAGATATTTCTGAGGATGTACGTCTGGAGTACAGCATTGTATGGTAGTGAGACATGGACTGTGGGAAAACCGGAACAGAAGAGAATCGAAGCATTTGAGATGTGGTGCTATAGACGAATGTTTAAAATTAGGTGGACTGATAAGGTAAGGAATGAGGAGGTTCTACACAGAATCGGAGAGGAAAGGAATATGTGGAAAACACTGATAAGGAGAAGGGACAGGATGATAGGTCATCTGCTAAGACATGAGGGAATGACTTCCATGGTACTAGAGGGAGCTGTAGAGGGCAAAAACTGTAGAGGAAGACAGAGATTGGAATATGTCAAGCAAATAATTGAGGACGTAGGTTGCAAGTGCTACTCTGAGATGAAGAGGTTAGCACAGGAAAGGAATTCGTGGCGGGCTGCATCAAACCAGTCAGTAGACTGATGAAAAAAAAAAAAAAAAGCATTGGGGAGAAGCTGCAACGCTGTCTCACTCGCTTCCCAAGATATATGAGACCAAAAAAGTCCCTACTCTGCCTGTGCAGAATTGTGTTGTCAGGTATGGAATTTCTACGAAGGGGGGTTGCATATGTCGACCTCCGGAGTGGAACATGTCAAATAAATGTTGGAGGTAGATAGTTTATTTTGAATTTACTGCGCACTAAGACACGTCAAGGTAAATTTTGGCTGAACCTTAAATTGAACATTATAGGCAGCACGGTGTTGTGGGCAGACAATCATCTTGTTGACTGCGATCGTAGTAAGCCCATATCTAATCAAGTAAATGATGAAATATCTGATTCTAACAATATCTCCGCTAAGGCATGAGAATCAGAGTACCTGAGAGGTCCGATTTGTTATTATCTTTTGTAAATGTTTTTCTTTTAAATCTGGAGTAATAAAAGTATACGTTTAGGAGATCAATGTTGTTCCACATGAAACATTTTTACGTCAAACTTCTTCCTTCCCGTGCTCAAAAATGTAGGCAGTTAAACACGAATTACAAAAGATGTTTACCTTGAATATTATAGAAAAATCCATGTCACGTTATAGCAGTCCATTGTTAGCAGTGAATAAAGCAGGTAGAGGTGTGCGTCTTGTACTTGACGTTCGAGATTATTGTACCCGTGGTATCTCATGAAGGATCGTATTTGCTGGCATGTCAAAACACAAACAAGATCAAAGGATTGAACCACTACCGTGATCTGAGAAGAGTTAGCCAGTTACGATATATGCTTACGCATTTTGAAAAAAAAAATTGTTAATAACCTGTTCTTGTATAATTATTTTGTCCTGTATGTATGTAAGTATTTTACTGTTTTTTTTCAGAATATACTATTCCGTGTTGACATAAATTGACAGTATACTATTATCTGTAATGTATAAAGGATTGCATGACTATGCCACGTTCACGAAGTGTGTCTCATTAGCAGAAAGCTGAAAATCTTTAATATGAAGAGTTATATCACGAATATTAACCTAGATGTCAATGTTTTATTCTTATGAGATGAAAGAATTTTCAACAAAACTGAGACTAACGAGAGAAATCCAGTACATGTCTAACAAAGACAATTCTTTCAATGTACAAAAACGAGGAGCTAGGAACGAAACAAAACCAATGACTTTTGTAAAGTGCATATTCAAATAAGAGTACTTTTACAAGACAGTGCACAGTACGAACAGAATTTTATGGTTAAGCTATAGAAGCTAGCAAGCATAAGTTATACTTTAGGTAGAAAATGTATTACTTGTTTCCCATTTTTATGATTTATATTAGAAGTAAGATGTAATTGTATTTTTCTTTGTATATTTACGTTTTGCATTGTTTTCATATGTACGTCGTGGTATCTAAGTAGGGATGATCCAAGCCTTATTTTCGTGAAGGAGGTAATCGATTAGGATTTGATTCTTTGCCATGACCGTTTGTCACTTAAATTTCCATCTTCTAAAGTTAGGAGCCTTGTTTCAAGTAATAGACAGTGCTACACAAATGTGGACCCTAATCTTTTACTATCGAACTAGTTAAATGTATAAGATAGTGGTGCAAAAATGGTATCTGGCTATACATAGGAGAATATGAAAGTGTCAAAACCAGAGCAAACAAACTGTTAAGTTTTGTAAGTTGTAAAAATCAAAGTTTCACTACACACACACAAAGACAAAGACTAAATTTTCTGCAAACAATTGTGTAACTGAAATTACACGGACTAAAAAATAGAGAAAAATGCACCTTCGGAGTGCAGAACCGACTGTCAAAGACATTTTAATGTGACGATCTGCTACGGAAGTGCAACAAGCGACGCTGGTGTGAACAGTGCTCTACTCATCCTCATGGATAAAACAGTAAACACAGTGTCTTGGTATCAACGAGATGCTAGAAAACACAGACACAGTTCGTACAGCACTCGTACGCATGCGAACGTAGTGCTTTCATAAACGTTCACCGAAACGTTCGCCTGAAAATTACACTGTGGAATTCTTCAGAGACTAATTATTCGCGTGCGGTGTTGAGCGCATGTTTTAAATTTAGAACTGTTACCGTGCGGGACCGACTAAATGAACACTTAACAACACACTCGTGTGCGTTCTGTAAATATTAACTTACTGCAATGTATGAGCAAATAAACTTTGGTACGTGCGCTGTGGTGTAACTAGCCACAACCATATGCCTTAGCGAACATAGAAAAATGAACAACATAAGTTTACAGAAACTTCTAAATAGTTATCCACAAACTGACTTCAAGTGTACTTTATGCAGATAAACAGGTAGTCAGCAACTACAATGTGTGCAGCTTAGCTTTTGCAGCAACTATCAAACAACTGATAGTGCTATTTAGTCTTTTCCATAAACAGTCTCGGACGCTGGCGAACCAGTTGGCAACACTGTAGACGCTCGTTTCTCACCAAGGCTGCCACGAGAGTCAGATATCAAAGCAAGCTGACAGCTGATCCAGTCACGTGCTGGCGAGAAGCAGATACAAACATTCCTCCAGAAGGGGGCGGGGCGCCTCCCTCGCCTTAACGACAAGCCCACGTCTAGGGTCGTGGAGCGGCAAAACACAACAGCAAAAAATGGTTCAAATGGCTCTGAGCACTATGGGACTTAACTGCTAAGGTCATCAGTCCCCTATAACTTAGAACTAACCTAACTAACCTAAGGACATCACACACATCCATGCCCGAGGCAGGATTCGAACCTGCGACGTAGCGGTCACGCGGTTCCAGACTGTAGCGCCTAGAACTGCTTGGCCACCTCGGCCGGCAAACACAACAACAAAACTTTACATTTCCATCTTGTGTGGTGTACTTCCGTCCAGCCACGTAGACGGGACAAGGTTCTCCTCACTCGTCTTCGGATAGGCCACAATCCTATGATGCACGGATTCCTTCTCGCGCGAGAGGACCTTCCAATGTGTGTTTCTTGTGGCGTCCAGGTCACTGTGCGCCACGTTTTATTGGATTGCTTTTTATTTTCTGGTCAGCGGGCCGAGGCTGACTTTCCGGCGGATCTTACAAGATTCCCTCACTTCTAAATCGATACTGTTATTACTCGGCTTAGCCGCGAGTCCGTAGAGGGTGGTATATGTGACGTACCGTATGACTGGTCAGCATTCCCACCCGGAATTTGCGAGTGTATGTCGGACCTTCCTTGATCCGCCTTGGTGGGTCGAGTCGTCGGATTTCCTCCGACCTTTGTGCGGTGCAGCTCTCGTAAATGTCGTCCCGTGCAGATTCTTCATTGGCGTACTGGATGTCTCCGTCGGTGGAAGCTAATTATCTGAAATTACTGTCGTTCAACTTTGGGGTATCTATTTACTCGAAATTAACATTCAGAGTGCCGTAATATCACTTTTATTCCTATTAGATCAATAATGAAACACTCATGTCACAAACTACTCGTAAGCGAGAGCATGGCTACCATCGAACAAGATAGGAAAAGCTCTTACCGCCGACTGCCGACTTTGGCGCGCAGTCCGTATCTCTTACTAGTTTCGTCACAGCTCGTGGATTTCCGATCAAGTACGTACTTACTAAGATATGCATTAGTCAATGAATGAGTGTGAATTTTAATGAGGCAAAATTATGATTAATAACTTTAAACATTCAGAGGCTCCTTCTAGTATTCATGTTGTCATAAATGACTTTAATTATTCAATATAAATAAACAAAATCGGTGATTTCGACGCCAAGATGGCGGTACTTCCCGTCATGTATATTTCCCAGGCTGACGCTTGTTGCTACGGTCCAGCGCCGAGCCCCACTCCATAACGCGCGACATATGGTCGCTTCGTCACCTAGCCAGCCAGCGTGGGAAATGCTCTCCGATTTATGGTCGGCTATAGACTACAGCACTTCCTAACTATCGTGAATACATCAATGACAGACACTAATTTATTAAAAGTGGTAAAATTGTTTTCCTCTCTAGCCAGTGACAATTTCCTGTTACATCCTTGACGCTCCTTTCTCGTTTTCCTTACGTTTTATTTTCTTATACAGCATTTTTCAACTTTTCCCGCTTTCTTTGCGTGTATGCATCCATTTTACCAACTTTGTCCACATTCGTTTCTTTTAATGTGCGTCAGGGGTCTAATGACGTTGACGTTGAGCACCCGTAAGCCCCAAAACACACACACACACACACACACACACACACACACACACACACACTATTTCCGTCTACCAACAAAACGAATCTACAGAGCATTATACAAATTCATTTCGCCGGAATTCAAAAGCTCTTCACAGATAACCGCCGAACATCAGGACAACAACAAACCTTTGTAATTCTATCTAACAGTACAGCAAGTCGACATAGCAATATATAAATTCATATTGTTGAAATTCTTCGGCTGCCAACCTATAAGCATCGGTATACAATACATCACCAAAATTTTGCAAATCCATCCCTTGAGGACAAGGATTCTACGTAACATTGTATTAAATCAAAACCGTCGAAGTCTACAGATATCAACAAAAAACGACTATAATCAAACAACAGATATCTATGAAACATACCAGTTTGTAAAAAATCTTCATCATTCTAGCATATACCAAATGTTCTCTGATTTACTGCATTCCGATTTGTATAACTAATTTATCGTCTTATTTACTTATATATGTGCATGTGTCAATACTTCTTTAACAGACATTTATGTGAATGTATTGAAACAACGGTTTATGTGTACAAACAATTTTAAATACTCAAACATGTTGTATGCACAACTGTACAGCCAAAAATATGTAATTTTTAATTACTAAAATTTAAATTATAAATGAAATAGCTTCAAGCCTCATGCGGGCGAATGAAGTATTGCATGACAGCCCCACGTAATTTTACGTAAATTTAACGTCGCAAAACTACAGAGAGCACAAAAATGTACCCTCGTCTATTTATTTACTGTTAATAATTTCAAATCTAAATAACTTACACAAATTAATTTTGTGATACTCAGTTATTATTTCATAAATAATATTTCAAGGTATAGCGGCAGTCAGTCTGTAGCTGACTGCGATGAAATCTAATACTTTTTGTTTTGTTTTGGAACATAAGTGAAGAGCATTGCTGCTCGAATATCGCTCTCTTGTCTCTTAGCCTTTATACTGATAGGACGCGCTACAGTTGGGTTCCTTGAGTGTCTTTAACTAATATTTATCTTATGTAGACAAAACCTATGTGTCATGTATTAGCTTTAGAACCAATTGCAGTTAAATCGATCTAAATCAGTTAATTAAGTCACATAGTCCTCATCTTAATAGTTCTCGTAATACATATGAAATGCTTTAATACTTTATTGTTAGAGCCAGGGAGCAGTACGAGCTTAACGTATCATGACGCGGAGACACAATGGTCGAATACAATTAGTATTCTGCCATTTATTCATTTGAAACTTACTACAACGTCTCTGAGATTAATTGTCGATCATCACGAAGCGTTTTGTAAACTTGAATGCAGGCGCGGAATCTTACATGATCTGACCGGTCTCCAAGCGATCGTTTCGTTTCGCCTATAACTAACAGATACCTGGACCGCAGAACTGATAGTGGTGTTTCTAAATTTTAAATCATTCTTCTAGATGTCAATTTGGCCACTAACAAAGATGCATTCACCATCAACAACGGCCGTCCGCTCCAGTTAATTTCAACAGTTTCGTCTCTGGTGATTAACTGAAATTTCTATTTACAATGAAGTTACCACACATTTAGTCATCTTGCGCCAGCAGGCGCGTCAGTGTCTACGTGTTTCAGTGTGCTCATTTATGTTCGTTTCATAGAAGTGTTTTCTTTATGATCACGCCATTTTCTCAAACTGTACTCTTGATTATGTGTGGAACGTCGTACACCGAGAACAGGGCCAATGCTGCTTGATTAAACAGAGAGAATTTCACGGCTGTGTATTGCCCTGTGCTCGATTATTGGTGTAATGTTCTTTTAAGGCACATATTTCAGGTTTAGCGTCGACTTTCTCTCAGTTTCTTGTACTGATATACTGATAAATGGTTCAAATGGCTCTCAGCACTATGGCACGTAACATCTGAGGTCATCAGTCCCCTAGAACTTAGAACTACTTAAACCTAACTAACCTAAAGACATCACACACACCCATGCCCGAGGGAGGATTCGAACCTGCGACCGTAGCAGTCGAACAGTTCCGGACTGAAGCGTCTAGAACCGCTCGGCCACCGCGGCCGGCTATACTATGAAATGTCGCCCATCAGGAACAAAGATAAAGCTCTTTGATGTCCTCATGTTTTAGTGTGCTAAACCAGCAGAACAATTTGCGATTGAAGTACACGTCTTCCTTTTGACCTCACAGTTTTCTCATTATGTAGTGTCAATGTTGTGTGCATTGTTCACCAAGAAAAAGACCAACAATGTTTGTTTGAATATAGAATCTATCATGTATTTGAGATGCCGCGACTTCAGTCTTTGGTGTAATGTTAGTCTCGAACACATGTTTCCATTTTGATTAATCATTTTTCTGAACGCAAACTATTTTATATTCCGGTCGGCCGCAGCTGCTGAAAGGAATGTTTTAAGAAGAATTCCGCTTACAGCTGGTAAACTTGTTTATAAAAACACAACCGGTTTCACTGCTTAAAGCCTCATCTTTGTGTGCAACCTACACAGTAAAAAGAAAGGTACAGTGTCACCATCTTTTGTGGATAGGTGGGTTTTATAGCGCTTAGACCGGCCGAGAAGACAAAGGAACGCTCTATTTTTTGTGAAATATAATATCTGGGTGCAATATCCGAAAAAATTGGAAGACATATGATATCTAAAAACATTATTCCAGCGTATTGTACACTTTCAGATTCAGGCAGAAAACTCAGGATAAGAAATAAGCTGCTGTAAATAAATACAACGAAGCGGATGTATGCTGCATTACATGCAATGATTGCCCTAAAAAATATAGGACAAACCGATGCGTCATTTCGGATAAGATTTCAGGAACAAGTTAACTTAAATAAGCATTATTAGCGCACTTAACGCGAAGATGAACACAGTATCAAAAGCACTGCAAATAGTTTAAAAATATTTCGTAAAGAAGAAAAAACCCACATTTTGAATATACTGTATTAGATGAAGGAGAAATTTGAAGACATAAAAACGAAAACCCACAGTTCACTTTGAGCAACCAACTGGAACTGCAGTACCATAGTATTCAGGTTAATTTTGATTGTTTGTATGATTAGGTGTCAGTGTGTAATAAAATTCTGTGTTATTCTCGCTTGAAAAGGTAGCGATCTTACGCTCCTAGGAATGAGAATGTGACGTCACTCCGTCCGCATGGATAGCTTCCTTTCCGCCAGTCAGCTAGTCTCTGTATGACGTTCGTGGGGGCCGCTTTTTGCCTTGCTCTGGACCGAGCTGACCTGCTGTCATACTGGTAAGACACTGCCATCTGATACTTTTCACATAGTGCCGCGACTAATCATGTTAGCACTGACGATTTCTTACCACCAATGCGGCCCCTTTTTAAAAATTTTAAATATTTTCTTTTTTCTTTTAAGATGGGGGCAAATTTTAAAGAATGGAGAACGTCTTCTTTACCTTTCTCTCGCCACAGTATGACGAAATTTTGTGAATAACAAATTTTTATTAGGAGCGTTGGGTGTGCCTATGATCTTTTAACATTGTGACTGAATTTTGCATATCCCTCTATTAATTTTAATATCCACAAAAATGCGCTGATTCTATACTTTGCTATTTACCGTGTAAATTGCACCTGATCATGCGGCTTTAAGCCGCGAAATCGATTGTGTTTTCCCAAAAAAAGCTTACCAGCTGTAAGCGGGGTTCTTACTAACACCATTTTTCTCAGCTACTTGTGCTGATTTTCTGTGAAATGTTGTTTATCAGAAATAAGTCCAAAGCTCTTCGATTTACTGGTGAACCAACCATGTGTAATGTTTTACTGTCCTCAGTCAGAAGTAATATGTTCGTTTCAGGCACATGTCTTCTGTTTTAACTCGCCGTTTTCTGAAACTGTACTGTTCATCTTATGTAGAATATTATTAAGTAAGAGTGCGTATGACGTCAGCGTGTTGTCACGTGCTCATATGTTCGTGTAATGTTCGTTTAAGGCATATGTTTCCGTTTTGGTCAGGCCATTGTCTCATCTTCTAGTGTTGATATCCCGTGTGAAATATTGTTCATCAGGAAAAAGCCCAAAGTGCTTCGATTAAATGGGGAACCTATCGTTTTGGCGCCAGTCAGAAGTATTATGTTCGTTACAGCCGCATGTTTTCTTTCAAAATGTACTCTGATTATTGTGTGGAGTGCAGTTCACCAACAACAGAACAAACGCTGTTTGATTAGATGTAGAGCGTATGTCATCAGTGTGCTGACGTGTGCTCAACAATTGGTGTCATGTTCATCACAGGCACCTGTTTCCTTTTTGGTCTCGCATTTGTCTGAACTGCTTGTGTTGACACTCTGTGAAAGGTTGTTCATCAGGAATAAACTCAACGTTCTTAGATTAAGTGATTATTTTTTATCATGTCTACATTGCTCAGTATGTGATATTATGTCAGATAAAGACCCATGGTTTCTTTATGCAACAGGTTTGTATAAATCTGTTCATACTGTGTAGGATCCTGTTTACTAATAGCAGGACCAACGCTGTTTGAATAGGAAGCGTATTACGTCTATGATTGATGACGGGGAGTCGCTATATTCTTCGGTATAACGGACATGACAAGTGTACGCAATGTTTGTGTTGAAATGATGCTTTGATGAGTCACACAATATTGCATTTCTTTGTTACTGGATTCAGTTGTTGGGCTGAAAAAGGTTCGTAGTGTTGTCATTTGTTCCCTTTTCCCACACACGAGCAGTGGGTGTTGCGACTGATTGTTGGTGTGTTGAAGGGCACATTTCAAAGGTGATTTTGTGAACCCGTGAGGCGTTTGTTGTATAGATACGTACTAGGAGGTTAGTGAAGTTTTAAGGTGTTAGTTAGCTTTTTATTTTATTTGACCAAAAGTGTCAGGCAGTTATTAATGAATTAAAAGGTATGGAGAAATACGGAAACGAGCCTGTTGTAGTTACACAATGTACTCTGCCCGTGAGATTTGTGACTTTCCTGTGGAGTTTAAGTACTACACTCGGTCAACAACTCATACACGGGAACACTGTAAACTGCCATTACGCTCAAATATTTTTTTGCGGCGAGTGACAATTAACAGAGGGAACCCGATATCCACCACCTGAAGAGGCGGAATTTTGACCCAGAATTATTCTAATTTGAGTGACGTAAGTGGTAGTGGCAATCAGGTTTTTCGTTTGACTTTTTTGGGGGCCTACATATTGATTCGTTTGGGGATTAGTTCTTGCTGTCACTCGTACACGATTCCAAAACACCTTGCAATTGTAAATGAACAACTCTAAAAAGAACAACATAGTGCTTGTTAGTTAAAATTTTATTCTGACTTCATAGAGTTTTAATTTTGTTACTGAATATTTATTCCTTCATTGAAAAGAAAAAAAGAACTTGCATTAGATAAAAAGTAGAGCTGTTAATATCAGTTCTGAAGATTATATCCAAACATTGATATAGACGCGACTGGCTCAGAGATATGATTTATTAGAGAATAGCCAGAATAGCAGAGAATAGAAAGATGTCATTATCGCCGACATAGGCTCAAACGACGTCTTTGGCGTAGACGAGAAATACAGTAATTTATTGAATACTTCGATATTTTAACTAATTTTCAATGCGTGCATAGCTAAAGTGTCCTGTGGAGTGTGGGAAGTGTGTTATTAAGGAGACTTATTCAATTTAATATTTTGAAAGAAGGGACGCGAATTTTAAGCGTTGTAATTACCGATCGTAGGGGTCTAGTGAAGCAGGGGATACAACCCGTCGGCTTTGACCAATGACGTCAGAATTGGCCAGAGAGCATTTATTACACAGATGAAACAGGTGACAAGAATGTTCATAAACAAACGAATACGAGAGACGAAAAATATAGTTGACATATATAAAAACCAGTAGTATTTTCACGTTAAGGATATCGCGTGTTTGTGTCGTCTTATTTCTCTGGGAAATTAAAGGGAAAAATGGGTGGAAAATATTGGTTGCATAGGATACATCACGTCACAAATATATGAGTTGTATCTCGAACCTCAATCGAACTGTATTGCTCAAGTGCAGTACGGAATACAACTTTGACGTACGTCGATTTCTTCGTTTTCACTAGAATTAGTGTCCTGTTGTTAAGCTGAACTGTGTATCCCCTGCTTCAGTATACCCTAAATGAAGCACGGTATACAAATTTTACATGTGTTGTTTATTTCGCCTCCACTATCACTAAGTCTGTTCTTACGTAGATATTAGTACTACCGATGGCAGAATGAGCTAGTTACATAATATTTATATCCCATACTTCCGTTGACATCTATATATGTACACTGCTAACGAAAACGTGGAAATGGACGTACGTTACATTTGCATCCTGTACCTCAGTTGAACTACGCGAAGAGGCAATAAGACAACACATATACAATTTGTATCCCGTACTTCACTATGGGGTAGGGTTCCTTTTTTTTTTTCGCCTTCGATGCTAATAGTATCACATTCTTTAGTTGAGCTGTGTAGCTATACACTACATTTGTATCCTGCTCTCCAGCTGACATATATTGGTAAATTTGGCCAATGTTATATATGTCGTACTTTTCGAATACGTAGTGACAGTGTAAAGGTCAACTGAAGGACAGAATACAAATTTCAGTTGTGTCGGCCGTTTCGCCTTCAATATTGCTAATACAGATTCGAAAGAATCGTACTGATACTAGTGCTGGGAAACGAAAGAAGAACGACAGCTGCGAAATTTTTATTACGTACTGGACTACACGAAAACACGTATTGGCGTAATACAACAATGAAATATGTCGAAATAGTCAAATGCAGCAAAAGAAGAAAATGAAAAAGTGAACTTAGCCGCGCGGGATTAGCCGAGCGGTCTATGGCGCTGCAGTCAATGACCGTACGGCTGGTCCCGGCGGAGGTTCGGGTCCTCCCTCGGGCATGGGTGTCCTTAGGATAATTTAGGTTAAGTAGTGTGTAAGCTTAGGGACTGATGACCTTAGCAGTTAAGTCTCATAAGATTTCACACACATTTGAACATTTTTGAATAGTGAACTTACCCGCCAGGAGCTTCGTAAAAGAACCGAAGCTCGCCTAGAAATACATCAACAAAAATCACATACCCCATACACAACAAAACACAACATTACGAAAACACTCACAGACATGCACACATACACGCACAGATACATACATTCACCACCTCCCACCCCAACCCCCCATCCTAATGTGAAATTAGCTAACATATTTCGGACGGTACATTTGCCCAACATGTTTAATAAAACATTTAAAGGGGCAATATGTTTGGGGAATGCTATGTCTCCATGAATTATTCGTCTAGATGACTGTGGAGTGTGGAAATCTGGTGTTTCCCTTTCCCTACAAGAGATTTCGCCGTACTCACGACATCGAACATACTCAGCAATGAGACCACATATTTTCAAAAAAATAAATCGTGGCCAACCTGTCTTCGCCCATAGCCTGTCGTAAATCATCAAGGTTCATCGGAACAGATAAATCCATACCTACAAATGAAAATAAGATACTAAAAATTGTTCTAAAGGAAGATATTAATAGTCCAAATTACCTCAATATCACTAAGAATGAAATTAAGTACGGAACGAATTAGAAACAACCAATTAATTTAATAAATGAACACGAAGAATATTTTCAGCAATATATAGCGATCTCTTTTTAAAATCACATTCAATTATTTTAACGTACAATGATAGCGCATATCCGGTACACAGAACTGTTTTATTATCTATGGCTCGAAGTGAAGACATTATTATTTATGAGTAATGTATGACGTCATTGGTCAAAGCCGACGGGTTGTATCCCCTGCTTCACTAGACCCGATCGTAGTGTGCTAGTATTCTGGCCGAGTATACATATGACTCTGTTAGGGATATAGCTGTGGAATCCTTTTATCACGATAATATCTTTTTTTACCTTTCTCCTTTTTAACAGATTTCCAGTTATTTACTATTGTAAAACAGTTGAGAACACCCCAGCTGTGTCCTCGCTGTTTCTCTTTTCATATTTCAATGATATTTTTTACGGACTGATTTAAATCGCTTGTGTCGGACTGGCTATTCTCTAATAAATCATACCTCTGAGCCAGTCGCGTCTTTATCAATGTTTGTATATAAGCTTCAGAACTGATATTAACAGCTCTACGTCTTATCTAATGCCAGTTCTTTTTTTCTTTTCAATGAGGGAATAAATATTCAGTAACACAATTAAAACTCTATGAAGTCAGAATAAAATTTTAACTTACAAGCACAATGTTGTTCTTTTTAGAGTTCTTCACTTTAAGGAGTGAAACGTTCATATTTAAATGTGATAAACTGAAGCGTTAGTTTGATTTTGCACAATGACTGAATCTTAAATACGTGGGGGTACAACTCCTACAGTGTCAAGTGATAACGAGGTAATTATATACAGAATATCGCTGAAGTATTGAGTCTATTTTGCGCCCTGACAGTGCTGTACGCGACTTGATATATAACGCGTTGTTGATTAAAGATAGACACTTTCTAGTTAGTGGAAGTTTGGTGTCGCGGGTGAATGACTTATGACCACTTCTGACCATATTACGTGTTAATTATATCAGTAAGCCTTAAAGCTATTTCAGCTTACTCTGCCAGTAGCTTTGTTGAAACTTTGGCTGTGACATTTTGTGAAGCACATATAGACATTCGTTGCGCTTAGGCCAAACACGTAGAAACTTTTATGTTTTTTTTTTTCTTTTTTAGTCTCTCTTTCACTTTCTCGTGCTTGGACGAGGTTGGTCCAAACGTTAAGACTGGGTTGGTGTCACTTCGACACACATTGGTTACAATTACGGCACAGTAGTCAAGGTCAAGGACACTGCCTTCAAATAGAAAAATTCGTTTTTCAAACTATTTTGTACTACATATACGAAGTAAATTTTTTGAAACAGAACTTTCACATTCCTCTTTGGTCACTGAAAGGATTAGGAAAAAAATCATCTATCGACAAGAAATTGAATATTTTGCAATAACGTTTTCACATTAACTTACAAATGAAAAATCACATAATTAGAGACAGGTTATCTTGACCGTTTTCGCAGCAAGAAGAATTGCAAATCAAGGTAGAGACTGGTTCATAATGTTATGTTTTTGTTTGCTTTGTCAGTGGTGTTACGTTCGTTTCAGGCACCCATTTTCGTTTGTTCTCTCGTTTATCTCAGACCACACTGTTGATATTGTGTGGAATGTTATTCACCACGGACAGGAGCAGCGCTGTTTGATTAAACAGAGGGCTTACTACATCTATGCATATTCGTGTGCTCAGTCACTGGTGTAATAGTCGTTTCAGGCATATCTTTTCTTAGGATTTAGAATGTTTCTCAGCTGTTAGTCTTTATACACTGTGAAATGTTGTTAATCAGTAACAACCCCAAAGGTCTTTTTCTAAATGGAGAACGCATGACGTCAATTGTCTTAGTTTGCTCATTCGGTGTATTATGGCTGTTTCAGGCACATGTTTCCTTTTTCACTTAACAGGTTTCTCACACTGTCCTGTTGATTTTTTGTGGAACCTTTGGCACAAAAGAAAGGAGCAACGGTGTTTGGTTAAACAGACAACGTATCACGTCTATGTGTTGTTGTGTGTTCAGACGTTGATGTAATGTTCGTTTAAGTCATGTCTCACATTTACTCTCGTATTTTTCTCAGTTGCTCATGTGTATATTCTGTGAAATGCTGTTCATCAGGAGCAAACCCATAGTTCTTTGAGGAGATAGTGAACCTGTCACTTTTTTGTGTTTTAGTGTCCCCAGTCAGAAAAGTATTATTTTCTGTCAGGCTCATGTTTTTCCTTTTGATCTCGTAGTTTTCTCAAAATGAACTACAGATATGGTATGTGGTGTTGTTCACCAAGATTAAGACCGACGTTGTTTAGTTAATAGTAAATCACATCTATGACTTGCCTTGTGCTTAATAATTGGTGTAATATTAATTTTAGACACATGTTTCCGTTTTTGTCTCGCATTTTTCGTGACTTCTAGTGTTGAAACTCTGTGAAATGTTGTCCATAAGGGCAAAGCTCTTTGATTAAATGATGAACCTATCACGTCCTGACGTTTTAGTGCTCTCAACAAGTGTTGTCATGTTTGTCTGAGGCACCTCTTTCCTTTCCGGTCCTTCATTTTTCTCATTTTGCTAGCGCTGATAATCTATGAAATGTTGTTCATCACTAACAAAACCAAAACTTTTTGATTAAATGATTAACTTATCTTGTGTACGTTTTTCAGTGTGCTCAGAATGTGGTATTACGTTCGTTTCAGACGATGTTTTCTTTTTCTTTTTTTGGTCTCAGATATGTCAAGTGCGCGATTACGTCTATATGTTATCGTATGTAATGTTCGTTTCAGGTACATGTGTCCGTTTTGGTCTCCCATTTTCCTCAACTGCTTGTGTTGACATTCTGTGAATTGTTGTTCATCAGGAACAAACCCAAAACACCATTGTTGAGTTGAGAACTCATCATTTCTATGTGCTATTTAACTGTTTCAGTTACATGTTTTCTTTTTCATCTCATAGTTTTCTGATGTCCTACTGCTGACATTATTTTCTCATTGCCAGAAATGCGGCTGACATTATACTTTTAATAGGTTATATATCCAATCCCTTCATGGAATAAATATACCGAGCGATGTGTTATTACAATACAGTTATTCGTACTATTTTATTTGCAAGCTTACATGTAAGTTTGTATCTTCTAATGTAGTTATTTAATCAAGAAATTTTCACATTCTGCAAATCAAGACGTTACTAAAAAGTTAAAAATTAACCACCCTCATCATCAGGACTCCACCACAGAACTAATTATATCTACCTCAGATACAGAACATGTACCCATACAATATTTCCTGCTCAGAATTCAATAGGCCAAGCGTTTGCACTGCATTTGTTACAATGTGAGTCTATGGTCCGTATATGTTGTATCATTTTTCATTTTTGTAATGCACGGTGTTTGATAGTTTTTTTTTTTTTTTTTTTTTTTTTTTTTTTTTTTTTTTTTTTTTTTTACGTGGCTTACACTTGAAGTGTTGTCAAGTAAAGTTCGACTTGTATGTTGTGACCCCGTTACGGAGGTTGTTATCCTTTCAACCTATTGCGATCACAGCTGAAAAAAAGATGCAAGTCGAGGAGAAGCAAGCATACCATTCAAATATGTTGTAAACAATATTCAGGTGAAGACCTTTATTGCAGAAAACTAGTAAAAGTCGAGATGACCAACCATTATAGTGACGGCAAAGATCTTCTATGCGTTGCTGGTCGGCAGCAGTAACTGAGCACGACAAAGATATCGTTCTGTGCGAGCTGGTGATAATAAGAAGAAGCGATAGCCGTTAAATGTCAAAACTTAATTATTAGAAGGAATTGTAGTGCCATATATTTCACACAAAGAATGGTTCGTTTATCGTCATCCATGGGGCCGATAGTCAGTTATTGCCGATGGGGTGTAGAGAGAACAAAAGTTGATAAGCCAATGCTTTAATTAATGCTGGAAAGCTTTAAGACAGGATTACAAATGACTAAGTCGATGCAAGTGATGTATTTGTTTAAGTTGACTGAATTACAGCACATTGAAATGTTAACATCAGCAATAACGTGTTAAGGTACTGACTGAATGTGCATTAGTTTGGTCCCACGAACATTTAGTTGTGGTTGACAATGGGGAGTCACAGTATTTTTTGACGGAACGGGCATAATAATTGTACGGAACGTTAGTGTTGAATTGGTAATTTGTAGAGTCGTAAGGTTTATTACTTTGTTACTTTCCTTGCTACAGGATTCAGTTTTTTGACTGCAAAGAAAAGATGTTATCGAGATAAAATTATTTCGCAGCTACGTACCCAACTGAGACGCTACCGCTGATATAGGTTCAATCTATGTCTTCGATGTAGACGCGAAATCATTATTGAATACGTCGATATTTTAACTAATTTTGAATGCATACTTAGCGTAAGTAACTTGCAGAGTGCGTCATTTGTATTATAAAGAAGTCTTATTCTACTTAATATTACATTTTGAAGAAAGAGATGCGAATTTTGAGCTGTGTAATTACCGATCGCAGTGTGCTAGTATTCTGACCGAGTGTACGTATGACTCAGTTAAATGTTTTAAGGAGTATAATATCATACTTAAACGTGATAAATGAAAATGATGCTCTGATTCTGCATAATGGCAGAATTATAAATATGAGGGAGTACAACCACAAGAGTGTCACGTGACAGCAAGTTAATTACATACAGAATATTACTGTAGAAATGAGTCTGGTTTGCACACTCGTGACTTGATATAAAAATTGTTGTTTTAAGACATATATTTTCAAGTCAGCGTAAAGTTTTAGAATCGTGAGTAGATGCCTGTTGGCTATTTCTGATCGTATTAATGTTACATTTTAATTATAAGACTAATAGTTAATGCCATTTACCCCTACTCTGACAGTACTTGGGACTTGTAAAAACTTAGCTGTGAGTTATTGAGAACTGCGGATAGACATTACTTGCGTTTAATCGCAAGTAAGTAGTAAAGTAAGAAAGTTTTGACAGTCTCTGTCTCTCTCTCTATCTCTCGTGATGGGAAACTTTGGACCAAACAGTAAGATAGGGCTAGATCACTTCAACAACGTAAAGACACATACTACCTTCATCTTTCAAACTATTTTGTATTACAAATAACATTTGTTTTTGACAACAGAAGAGTCACGTTCCTTTTTGGCCTCTAGAAGGCTTAATACAAATTTTCATCTTTCGAAAACACATCGTTAATTTCGCAGTTACTTTTCATATTAACTTACGAATGAAAAATCTCATGGTTAGGGACTGGTTACCTTGAGGGTTTCCTCAGCAAGAGTAATTGCAAATAAAGGAAGAGACTGGTTTGCAGTGCTAAGAAAAATTATAAGCGGCTCACATTTTCTTTTAATTAACACCACTGTCGGGTTGTTACAACAAAATCTCTGCACGTAGGAAAGCTCTACATATTCCATTGAAGGCGAGACTATAAAAAAAGCATGTTCTTTACTCCACACGGTAACGACTTCTTGAAGTTGCCATATGTAACATCTCATATGGCAGACAAGTGTCGTCCCATCTCGTGGAGGGAGACAATTCTAATCCCTCTCCTCAAACCAGGAAAGGACCGCACATGTGCCAGTAGTTATCAAGAGTATCACCTCGACGAGCTGTGTAGGAAAGACCCTAGAACGGATGTTTAACCGTCGTCTGGTCTGGCTTTTAGAGACCAGGCAACTTCTTAGCCGCTCTCAGTGTGGATTCCGAAAATTTCGGTCCACGGTCGACAACCTGACCCTCCTACAAGCGGCTATTCAGGAGGCTTCCCTCCGTCAGCAACAATGTATCCGCATATTCTTTGATATCAGTAATGTGTACGATACGACTTGGAGACACTGTATTCTTGCACAACTGCATCAATGGGGCTTTCTTGGCCACCTCTCCATTTTCATTCGGTCTTTCCTGTCTCAGCGGTTTTTTCGGACCCGAGTTGGTCACCCACTGTCTGATCAATTTGAGCAAGAGAATGGTGTCCCCCAGGGCATGTTTCAAGTGTTACCCCATTTGCCATAGCCATCAATAGTATATCTACGACAAGGAGTCCGGTACAGTTCTCCTTATTTGTGGGCGACATTGATGTTTTCTGTTCGTCCTCCAGTGTTGCAACTGTGAGCTGTCGGTTGCAACTTACAATGCGGTGGGTTGCAAACACGGGTTTTTAGTTTTATGCCGATGAGTCCGTATATGTCCATTTTAATCGTTCTCCTTGGCCTTTTAATTTACCAGCCTTGCATATGGGGGACACTATCCTACATTTTAGAGACGCAGTGCGGTTTACGGGACTCATTTTTGACGCCAGATTGTCATGGTTGCCACACCTGCGAGACTTGAAAGCCAGAACCCTGAAGGGACTGATCGTCCTCAAGTGCCTCAGCCACAGGTCTTGGGGAGCGGACAGGGCGCGTCTCCTCCAGTTTTATCGGGCTTTTGTGCGTTCGCGGCTGGACAGTGGGTGCACAGTGTATGGGTCAGCGAGGCCCTCTTATTTGCGGATCCTTGACGCTGTCCACCATGCGGGGATTCGACTGGCCACGGGTGCTTATCGGACCAGTCCCATACCCAGCCTCTGTGCTGAGGCCGGGGATCCGCCACTTACCATCTTGCGGCAGCTCCCCCTGGTGCGCCAAGTGTGTAAGTTTCTTGCAGCTCCAACCTCACCCGCTGACCATATTGTTGCCCGAGCCACAATGCCGTTTGGGATCCGTGTGCAACGTGTGCTAGAGTTCCTCGGTGTGGAGTCCATACGGCCCCAAATCCAGGGTTTTAACTGCCTGCCACCCTGGTTACTGGAGAGGCCCAGAGTGATTTTAGATTTGGTGCAGTACAAGAGAGATTGCACTCCTGCCTCCATTTTTAATACAACATTTTCTGACATTTTATCTGAGTACCACGACTACGTAGCTGTTTTTGCGGATCGGTCGAAACAGGGGGATTCCGTTGGTTGCTCTGGTGTTTTTCCGGACTGTGTCCTCAAGGTCAGACTGCCTCAAGCGTTTACTATCTTTGATGCAGAATTGTGTGCTATCTTGCGGGCACTGGAACAGATGAGACACTCTTCCCGTCCTACATTTCTTGTCTGTTCCGGTTCACTAAGTACCCTTTAGTCATTGCAACGTTTGTATTCAGCAGATAAAATAGTCCAGACCACCCAGGATGCCCTCCTCCAACTACAACGACTGGGAAAGGAAGTGGCTTTCTGCTGGGTTTCAGGGCATGTCGGAATTGCTGGGGACGAAAGAGCAGATCTTGCAGCCAAGGAGACGTGTCTCGATCCCCAAGTACTTCAGAGTGCCATCCCCCTGCACGCACTCACCTCGCTGTTGAGCTCACGAGTCATGCGTCGGTGGGAGGATGAGTCACTGGAAATGACTGACTATAAGCTCCGTTTAGTCAAGCCCACAGCGCGTGTGTGGTGTACTTCTTTCCAGCCACGTAGACGGGACAAGGTTCTCCTCACTCGGCTTCGGACAGGCCGCAGTCCTATGACGCATGGCTTCCTGCTCCGGCGAGAGGACCCTCCAATGTGTGGTGCTTGTGGCGTCCAGATCACTGTGCGCCACGTTTTATTGGATTTCGATTATTTTCTGACCAGTGGGCCGCGTCTGACTTGCTGTCGGATCTGCCATCTCTTTTAGGAAATACTCAAACGAATATGGTTAAAGTTTTAAAGTTCTCTGACTTGTCCAATGTTTTTACCAACATTTTAGGGAGAGAGTCTTAATTTGTTCACAGGATGACTGACTCGCCCATACCTTACGTAAGTGGCCAGCCAGTGACAATATCCTGTGGCATCCTTGACGCTCCTTTCTCGTTTTCCTTACGTTTTATTTTCTTATACAGCGTTTTTAATCTTTTCCCGCTTTCTTTGCGTGTATGCTTCCATCTTACTAAATTTGTCCACATTCGTTCCTTTTAATGTGTGTCAGATCGCTGATGACCTCGACACTGAGTGCCCGTAAGCCCCAACACACACACACACATCTTTCCTCTCGTCTCAAATATATGAATGGGTGCACTAATTCCTTAACGAATTTTAAATTAGCGCAAGGTAATTCTTGGGGATTAAATGTCGAATTTAGGGCATGTTTTCTTTGCATCCAGAGCGGATGGGTGTTTCGCGCCAAGCGCGGAGGCCAGTCCTCACTGTAGTCGTTAATTAACGTACTTCTTTATCGACGTACAATGTTTGTGACAGGTAATGTGATTTCATTGCATGTAAGTGATTAATGGTTTTATTATGATTATCTTGTATGTGTTGTATGTAATGAGTCGTACCACATGGATTCCCACGTGTGGTCACAGGCCGCTAATGGATAATGTTACGGGGGATAGTAAAATCGTATTCTTAGGTGTATAATTACTAACGGATTTTATAATGTGGCTAAATTCGGAGTGTTTGCATTCAGTGATTTGATCTGCTAACTATGATGTAGATCTCCTTTATTTTTGGGTCAGTTGCATTTTATTGCACCTCACGGTAAATATGATAAGAAACCAGAGAATATCTCGCATTAAAGTTCAACTATTTCAACTAGTGGGTCCGTTGAATAACTGAGAGCGATCGAATGGCTTTTGTTGTGGTTGTCTACTCTTTAACTGGCAATAAGTAAAATTAAACATTATCAGTTGCTAATTGTATCAAATTAAATGACTTCTTGCCCTCACAGAGGACCCTCCAGTAATGTACAGTAAGAAAACTTACCATATAAAACGACATTCTGGTGGTCTCGGTTGCCTAGCCCACCCCGTAATAGTAATACTTAGATCGTAGTGGTTAATCTAAAGAATCTTTTGCATGCTAAGGAGTGTTGAGTGAAACTAGCACCAGTCGACATTTATCTGTAAACCCTCCTCCATTTCCTAATTGTGTGACACCCTTACAGTAATTACAGGAGACCACATAAACTCTCCACAGGGAACCAAAATTTGTAGTAAATTATATCATCAAAGGTATTAACGCAAATAAATGCTATTATCAGACGTTTAAACGTAAATAAATGCTATTATCTGAAGTTCAAATACATGCTATTATCAGAAGTTTTATACAAGATTAGTAAACGTTCGTGATGTAGGAAAAAAATACAATTTTCTTAACTGATTCCTGTGGTGCTTTCGAGATGGTAGTAATCTCCCGTCATCTCCTGTTAAGTGAATGTAAGGAATAAATATGATTTTGTGATCTGGTTCCCTTAAGTGCTCTTGAGATGATAGTAACCTCACGCTTGTCCCCTCTGAAGTGAGCTCAAAAATAATGATAATAATCAAACGTAGCAGGAAAATCAAACGATTAATAAAGGGAAAAAGTGAAAATTCATCATCCCCATCATTTCTGCTTGTTCCGGCTGTGCGCAGGTCAAGGGATCATTAAACCGTTGTGTATCATGACATTCATTCCTAGTAAAATAAAAAAAAAGGAACTCAATTAGTAACTATTGCTTTATTTATTCGGGCTCTCAGTAATAATAAAAGGAGAACTCCGCTGTCCTTAGACACGACAGACAGAAGAGGTAGTCCCAGTTTCATAATTATGGTAATTAAAATGTTAAACAAAGCCCCCTGATGCCCATAGAAGAAATAATAAAATAAATGAGAGGCAACAGAGAATAATAAGCAATTCCTAAACAAGGGTACAAGAGTAAATAGAAACAAGAAGTAGTGGGTAAGCTGGCAATCTAACAGTGTTTTAAAACCGAGGTCTTCAGTGGGAAGACTGTTAAATATTGAAGACTTCATAGTCAAGCCGAAGGCGATGCAATTTAACCCAGAGACTAGAAAACGAAACTGGAAAGCATATGGAGTAACTAGCATTTAGAATACAATAACGGAAAGTGTGGAGTTATGAGGGTTCTTCATTTGAAATTTTTGGGGGCGATCATCCGTCGACGACACGCGAAGTCAGTGCCGAAACAGGAAAACTGAAAAAAAAAAATGTTTGAAATACGAGCAATTAAAGATGCAAAAGTCTCAGAAACACCACACTGATCAGACGTGGATTCTTTAGCCACCTGTTCAGCGCCAACTCCATTGCCACCGTCGTGAGCACCAAATGGTACCAGAGTCACCATTGGCAACGCTCGCCTCCCTGCACCTGCTGCTGTCCATACGTGCTGCACATATATCGATAAGCGCATCGGAAGGACAACAGTCAACTCGAAGCGCTGCTTGAGCTAGTCTACACCTGCATCTGGAATCCAGAAAGAAATGTCACATGATTACTCTTTCTCCCGCCAACTTGCTCACCGAATTTGTGTTGTGGACCTCTTTGATCCTGGAAGCATCTATGTTAACTATATTCTTCTATCAGCAACATTACTTTCTCTTCATACCCCTTCTTAACTCACAGAACTCGTGTCGGCAACACAACTAGGCAGGATAACTGCTGAAAGCTATCTGTACCGCTAGCGCTGAAGCGGGAAGGACACGGACTTCCTTAGATGTATCTGAGAAAGACTGACAACCAGCGGAACACTGGTAAGAAGGAACCAAATATGATCGAATACAGTTCGCCACGCTCACCTATCATTTACAACAGGGACAATTATCTTTCGGGGTTGCTCATTCAGTAGTGTTCGCACTGGAGTAAACCGGTCTCGACCAGTCTTGTTGCAGACACTTGGGTAGTGAAAGTGGCAGCATGACGCGTTCAAGGTGCACTACAAGGTGCACAGCTCTTGGCACATCGCAGAGAGAATGTTTCTACACGTGAAAACTGCAGCACACAGCGACCAGAAGGGTTAAATGTAGGAAAGTCAGTCGACTCTGATCCTACCATTTCTCTATGATTACCTTCCCGGATTCTCACAATTTGTATTGGGGAGGTGTACCCATCCCGTAAAGAAACCAAATTCACCTGGCCCAGGTGATGACACCTTATGAGGGCTCCATCCTAGGGTTACAGCGAGGACTTGTATGGTAGTGAAGGTGGAAAGAATGGATCGTGGAACGGCGGAACTAGCGGAAGAAGCAACACGAGAAAAAATCCACAGTGCGTCTGACTTTCAACAAGCAGCAAAGTGGTCAGCGACTGTTCATCAAAGATGCGGCTAAGGACACGTTCCTCAGAGCTAACAACGCTGAGTGGTATCATTAGGAGATTTTTTTCTCCTAACTCAACAAGCAGTCAGTGATGGAGATGCACTTTCTAAGGGATTTTACTCTACGGAGTACCCACTCTCATTTCCAAGGAAATCACAAGTAGGCATTCGGATGCTGGGGGCTTCCAACATCGTGCAAAGAATGAATCGGAGCGTTTCCACTCCTACTTTAAACAACAAACACTTAGTGTAAATTCATTCTTAGAAGCAGGAAAACATAAAACATCACCAAACTTTCTAAATGCAAAATACACACACATCAAAAAAAGTTTTGCATCGCATCGGTTCAGAGAGTTCCGGAACCTGTACAGAAAATTGGGATAGAGACCAACATAAACATCATTTCTGTCTTTTTTATTGCTCATGAAAACCACACACTGCATGTTGTACCACCATACAGCGAGACCTTCAGAGGTGGTGGTCCAAATTGCTGTACAGGCCATTACCTCTAATACGCAGTAGCAAATCCTCTTGCACTGATACATGCTTGTATTCGTCGTGGCATACTATCCTCAAGTTTATCAAGGCACTGTTGGTCCAGAATTTCCCGCTCCTCAACCGCGATTAGCCGTAGATCCCTCATAGTGGTTGGTGGGTCACGTCGTCCATAAACAGCCCTTTTCAATCTATCCCTGGCATGTTCGACAGGGTTCACGTCTGGAGAACATGCTGGCCACTCTAGTCGAGCGATGTCGTTATCCTGAAGGAAGTCATTCACGGAATGTGCACGATGGGGGCGCGAATTGTCGTCCAGGAAGACGAATGCCTCGTCAATAGACGATATGGTTGCACTATCGGCCGAAGGATGGCATTCACGTATCGTACAGCCGTTACGACGCCTTCCATGACCACCAGCGGCGTACGTTGGCCCCACATAACGCCACCCAAAACAGCAGGGAACTTCCACCTTGCTGCACTCGCTGGACAGTGTGTCTAACGCGTTCAGCCTGATCGGATTGTCTCCAACCATTTCTCCGACGATTGTCTGGTTGAAGGCACATGCGACACTCATCAGTGAAGAGAACGTAATGCCAATTCTGAGCGGTCCATTCGACATGCTGTTGTGCCCATGTGTACCGCGCTGCATGGTGTCATGGTTGCAAAGGTAGACCTCGCCACGGACGTCGGGAGTGAAGTCGCGCATCATGCAGCCTATTTCGCACAGCTTGAGTAGAAACACGACGTTCTGTGGCTGCACGGAAAGCATTATTCAACATGGTGATGTTGCTGTCAGGGTTCCTCCGAGACATAATCCGCAGGTAGCGGTCATCCACTGCAGTTGTAGCCCTCAGGCGGCCAAATCGTGGCATGTCATCGGCAATTCTTTCGCCCTGTATCTCCTCCATGTCCGAACAACATCGCTTTTGTTCACTCCGAGATGCCTGGACACTTCCCTTGTTGAGAGCCCTTCCTGGCACAAAGTAACAATGCAGAGGCGATCGAACCGCGGTATTGACCGTCTAGGCATGGTTGAACTGCAGACAACGCGAGCCGTGTACCTTCTTGCTGGTGAAATGACTGGAACTGATCGGCTGTCGGACCCCCTCCATCTAATAGGTGTTGCTCATGCATGGTTGTTTATATCTTTGAACGGGTTTAGTGACATCTCTGAACAGTCAAATGGAGTTTGTCTGTGATACAATATCCACAGTCAACGTCTATCTTCAGGAGTTCTGGGAACCTGGTTGATGCAAAACTTCTTTTGACGTGTCTAGAATGATAATAGCACTGCTGAAAAAAAGATTTTTACTGATAAACATAGTTTCGATTCCAAAGGATTCGCTTTATTTAAGGAATAACTAGGAAAAAGAATTATGGAAAATGTACCCCTGTTTGGAACAGGCTTCATTTTAAAGAAAAGCATATTAAACACAATAATTGAACCATGGACCTGGCCGTTGGTGGAGAGGCTTGCGTGCCTCAGCGATACAGATAGCCGTACCGTAGGTGCAACCACAACGGAGGGGTATCTGTTGAGAGGCCAGACAAACGTGTGGTTCCTGAAGAGGGGCAGCAGCCTTTTCAGTAGTTGCAAGGGCAACAGTCTGGATGATTGACTGATCTGGCCTTGTAACAATAACCAAAACGGCCTTGCTGTGCTGGTACTGCGAACGGCTGAAAGCAAGGGGAAACTACAGCCGTAATTTTTCCCGAGGGCATGCAGCTTTACTGTATGATTACATGATGATGGCGTCCTCTTGGGTAAAATATTCCGGAGGTAAAATAGTCCCCCATTCGGATCTCCGGGCGGGGACTACTCAAGAGGACGTCGTTATCAGGAGAAAGAAAACTGGCATTCTACGGATCGGAGCGTGGAATGTCAGATCCCTTAATCGGGCAGGTAGGTTAGAAAATTTAAAAAGGGAAATGGATAGGTTGAAGCTAGATATAGTGGGAATTAGTGAAGTTCGGTGGCAGGAGGAACAAGACTTCTGGTCAGGTGACTACAGGGTTATAAACACAAAATCAAATAGGGGTAATGCAGGAGTAGGTTTAATAATGAATAGGAAAATAGGAATGCGGGTAAGCTACTACAAACAGCATAGTGAACGCATTATTGTGGCCAAGATAGATACGAAGCCCACACCTACTACAGTAGTACAAGTTTATATGCCAACTAGCTCTGCAGATGACGAAGAAATTGAAGAATTGTATGATGAAATAAAAGAAATTATTCAGATTGTGAAGGGAGACGAAAATTTAATAGTCATGGGTGACTGGAATTCGAGTGTAGGAAAAGGGAGAGAAGGAAACATAGTAGGTGAATATGGATTGGGGGACAGAAATGAAAGAGGAAGCCGCCTGGTAGAATTTTGCACAGAGCACAACATAATCATAACTAGCACTTGGTTTAAGAATCATGAAAGAAGGTTGTATACATGGAAGAACCCTGGAGATACTAAAAGGTATCAGATAGATTATATAATGGTAAGACAGAGATTTAGGAACCAGGTTTTAAATTGTAAGACATTTCCAGGGGCAGATGTGGACTCTGACCACAATCTATTGGTTATGAACTGTAGATTAAAACTGAAGAAACTGCAAAAAGGTGGGAATTTAAGGAGATGGGACCTGGATAAACTAAAAGAACCAGATGTTGTACAGAGTTTCAGGGAGAGCATAAGGGAACAATTTACAGGAATGGGGGAAAGAAATACAGTAGAAGAAGAATGGGTAGCTTTGAGGGATGAAGTAGTGAAGGCAGCAGAGGATCAAGTAGGTAAAACGACGAGGGCTAGTAGAAATCCTTGGGTAACAGAAGAAATATTGAATTTAATTGATGAAAGGAGAAAATATAAAAATGCAGTAAGTGAAACAGGCAAAAAGGAATACAAACGTCTCAAAAATGAGATCGACAGGAAGTGCAAAATGGCTAAGCAGGGATGGCTAGAGGACAAATGTAAGGATGTAGAGGCCTATCTCACTAGGGGTAAGATAGATACCGCCTACAGGAAAATTAAAGAGACCTTTGGAGATAAGAGAACGACTTGTATGAATATCAAGAGCTCAGATGGAAACCCAGTTCTAAGCAAAGAAGGGAAAGCAGAAAGGTGGAAGGAGTATATAGAGGGTCTATACAAGGGCGATGCACTTGAGGATAATATTATGGAAATGGAAGAGGATGTAGATGAAGATGAAATGGGAGATACGATACTGCGTGAAGAGTTTGACAGAGCACTGAAAGACCTGAGTCGAAACAAGGCCCCCGGAGTAGACAATATTCCATTGGAACTACTGATGGCCGTGGGAGAGCCAGTCCTGACAAAACTCTACCATCTGGTGAGCAAGATGTATGAAACAGGCGAAATACCCTCAGACTTCAAGAAGAATATAATAATTCCAATCCTAAAGAAAGCAGGTGTTGACAGATGTGAAAATTACCGAACTATCAGCTTAATAAGTCACAGCTGCAAAATACTAACACGAATTCTTTACAGACGAATGGAAAAACTAGTAGAAGCCAACCTCGGGGAAGATCAGTTTGGATTCCGTAGAAACACTGCAACACGTGAGGCAATACTGACCTTACGACTTATCTTAGAAGAAAGATTAAGGAAAGGCAAACCTACGTTTCTAGCATTTGTGGACTAAGAGAAAGCTTTTGACAATGTTGACTGGAATACTCTCTTTCAAATTCTAAAGGTGGCAGGGGTAAAATACAGGGAGCGAAAGGCTATTTACAATTTGTACAGAAACCAGATGGCAGTTATAAGAGTCGAGGGACATGAAAGGGAAGCAGTGGTTGGGAAGGGAGTAAGACAGGGTTGTAGCCTGTCCCCGATGTTGTTCAATCTGTATATTGAGCAAGCAGTAAAGGAAACAAAAGAAAAATTCGGAGTAGGTATTAAAATTCATGGGGAAGAAGTAAAAACTTTGAGGTTCGCCGATGACATTGTAATTCTGTCAGAGACAGCAAAGGACTTGGAAGAACAGTTGAACGGAATGGACAGTGTCTTGAAAGGAGGATATAAGATGAACATCAACAAAAGCAAAACAAGGATAATGGAATGTAGTCTAATTAAGATGGGTGATGCTGAGGGAATTAGATTAGGAAATGAGGCACTTAAAGTAGTAAAGGAGTTTTGCTATTTGGGGAGCAAAATAACTGATGATGGTCGAAGTAGAGAGGATATAAAATGTAGGCTGGCAATGGCAAGGAAAGCGTTTCTGAAGAAGAGAAATTTGTTAACATCCAGTATTGATTTAAGTGTCAGGAAGTCATTTCTGAAAGTATTCGTATGGAGCGTAGCCATGTATGGAAGTGAAACATGGACGATAAATAGTTTGGACAAGAAGAGAATAGAAGCTTTCGAAATGTGGTGCTACAGAAGAATGCTGAAGATTAGATAGGTAGATCACATAACTAATGAGGAAGTATTGAATAGGATTGGGGAGAAGAGAAGTTTGTGGCACAACTTGACCAGAAGAAGGGATCGGTTGGTAGGACTTGTTCTGAGGCATCAAGGGATCACCAATTTAGTATTGGAGGGCAGCGTGGAGGGTAAAAATCGTAGGGGGAGACCAAGAGATGAATACACTAAGCAGATTCAGAAGGATGTAGGTTGCAGTAGGTACTGGGAGATGAAAAAGCTTGCACAGGATAGAGTAGCATGGAGAGCTGCATCAAACCAGTCTCAGGACTGAAGACCACAACAACAACAACAACAATTGAATTTAATCAGTTAATGGAAGGCTTTCCACACTAACATTTAAATCGTCCGATGAAGTTTATACTACTTTAAATACACAAGTACCAATAAATGAGAAAAACAGGACACAGAAAAAACAAACAGAAAATTTTTGACAAACTGTGTCAAACACACTAGATCAAACACACTAGATCACACTCCATCGAAAATCACAGTTTTACTACTTGGAGATTTCAATGCACAAATTTTCAAATAGGCACAGATCAATACTGTGAAAGTTCCCTCCTCATAGAAGAAACAACAGATATGGGGGAAAATTCTTAAGCCTATGCCGGCAGCATAACGTACTACTGCACACTGGTCACAAATTTAGTTGTAAGAGTAAGTTAGAGGTTGCAAATATAATTTTCACAATTTTTTGATTGGAAGGCAAATCTCATATAATGGAAACATAAACCGTGGCTATGTGCCATGTAACCATCCCATGTACATGATTACATGCAACTTGATCATCAGCCGTACTAATTTATTTTCTAAACATAGGTCCATGACCTGTAAGCAACACAACCGCTATTTGACCAAGACGAGTTTTCTAAAACAGAATTTTTCACTCACACTGCTGACTGTTACCACAACACAACGTTATTATAGGTAATGTCGTGTTGGATTATTCTGAAATGCTTTTCTGACAAGCTATTTTAAGATATATTTTGTTTTCAGTTGATTAAATGCCATAAATGAGAAGGTATGGTTTCTTACCAGCCAAGTACTATCTTGTATGTTACGTAATTGACATCCTCTTAATGACAATGTTACCTCTTCATTGACTTTCAGTTACAATCTCTTCCTATAAGTTAATAATCAATTTTTTCTGATTTAACTATAGTTTCCTCAATACACATTCTCAACTTTATCTTCGATAAGGACAGAATCTGAAGTCATGAATCAAAATTTGTGTGAAGGCCGCGACTTGAACGTCTGTCTCCTGCTTACTAGACAGATACAGTATCCTCTACAAACCTTGGCACTGTACCTAACACAACTGCACTGTCTAGTCTAGTCCAGTTGGACAACTCCGCTCCCCCCTACGTTTTACAGAAGCTGACTTCAAACATTCAGATAAAGCGTTCCAATGAACTTTTCAAAAGGATTCTGTACATCTGCAAATGTTACAAACATGTTGCCTACATAATGTCCAGGACACAGTGTCAGAATGGATGCGATTGGAGAACTCCTTGCTTAGAGCTATGTGACACAAAGATGGCTTATCGCAGCTTAGAAATACTTAAAATTAATTTCTGAACGCTGCTCTGTCTACAGGTCGCGTTCCAGCGTCTTACCTTCTTCTGCGGCGTGGTTCCACTCCAACATCAGGAGGTATTCGCTATAGTAGAGCCACTCCTCTTTGGACTCTGCGATTTCACGCAGCAGGAAAGCTTTTTCAGCCGGTTCGCCATCGCTGCAAACAAGACATGTTTCCAATATTGTGCATACAACGTTCCTGCAATGTGTTAGAAATCGGATGTCACACAATGTAAAATATTGAGTTTTCTCAAAATGATAAAGTGGTGTCCTGCCCCAACAACCCTCAAGGGTAATTTCTCTAGTGATTAGATAGATGTTTGCAACATCATTTATGTAATTTGTGTCAGCAGAAGCATATACTTGTTATAACGATATGCGATACACTGGGCCCAGCTACAGTACGACACACTGGTTTGTTCCTCGTTACGAAATAAATTTTCTTTGTATGAAATGTTATGTGTCTAAAGGACACCACAGAGCAAATTAATGTGGTACGATATCCGGTTTAATGATTTGCGTTAATAGAGACAGAGGCAAAAAAAGAGAGATTAGCCAGTAGCACAGTAGCGAGCTTCCACGTGTTGACAGGACCGAACTACATGGTCATCAATCCCGTGGAAGACAGAATGTTCAAAGGTAGTCAACGGTGAGGAGGAAACTGATGGATGGACATTCCAGGACATCAGCTACATGCCGACATTACAGCAGGTGCGACATCCAGGGCAATAAGTTCAATGAATTACTTTAAAAGCTGCTGTAGTAGCTCTGTGACAGATTCAGGAGGAGTGAAGTAATGGAAGGAAACAGCATGGCATACTAGGCCAGTAGTAAAGCGCGAGCTGGAAAAAAAAGGCGTGGTCAGCAAGTGTTTAGCAGTCTTTCTCTGCTCCTGATGAGACGATAATCTGCTAGACATTGTACAGGGCCAATTGATAAGTGGGTCAATATCCAGATGGTACTATGCAGCGCCACACTTATCGTTGGGCTTCACCCAGCTGGGCACCACACATGGGCCACCTGTATCGCTGAGGCACTATCCATATTTGACATGTGACTTGGAGTAGCCAGTTTCTCATGCCATATGATGGTCGTTGACCAAAACTGGTAGAAAATTAATAAATCGCCCTATCGCAGCTAAGCGTCATGAGTTTCTTGAAACTATCAAGATAGTTATCACAAATGGACACAGCCATCCCATGGCTCTGTCCATCTGGTCATTATATAGGGCCATCTATACACCTGAGGCACCATAAAGCATGTCACTATGCAGGGTCATATCCGTCTCTAGGCTCTATCCAACCAGTCATTACACCAGGTCGTCTATGGAACTGAGGCAGTATCCAACAGGTCACTAAGCAGGGCCACATCTGTACCTAGGCTCTATCCATCCAGTCAGTATCCTGGGTCACTATCCATCTATGAATGGTGAGCTCCATGTGGTTCCTAAATCGTGCAGCGACCGTAAACCATAAAATTACCAAATATGCAGCAACCAGTCTCAAAATCATGTTTTATTTATTCACTTTTGCAAATCGATTTCAGCCGATTAACAGCCATCATCGGTGCTTTCAACCAGTATGTGCCCTGAGCAGTATCGCCACGGGTCGGTTCTCTGTTTAACTGCTCAAGGTAGTTTTCACATAATGCACTTAAAAAAATTTCACTGGATTCTTTGTCCTTGCTACCCGTTACAAATGTTTGAATCTCCCAGTCTATATCTGTTAAATTAAAATCTCCACCCAAAACTATGACATGGTCGGAAAATCTACTCGAAATATTTTCCAAATTTTTCTTCAGGTGTTCTGCCACAACAGCTACTGAGCCAGGAGATATATAGAGACATCCAATTACCATGTTTGAGCCTGCTTTAACCGTGACCTTTACCCAAATTATTTCACATTTCGGATCTCCGTCAATTTCCTTCGATACTATTGCAATTTTTATCGCTATAAACACACCTGCCCCTTCAGTGCCCAGCCTGTCTTTGCGGTATACATTCCAATCTGAGTTTAGAATTTCATTACTGTTTACATCTGGTTTCAGCCAACTTTCCGTCCCTAGTACTATGTGGGCATTGTGACCGTTTATTAATGAGAGCAGTTCCGGGACTTTTCTATAGACCCTACTGCAGTTTACTATTATCACATTAATATTGTCATTCCCTGTTACCTTTGGCTACTGCTACCTTGTCGCGTGTCAGGAGGCGTCTTGTCGGGCCTAGGGAGGGAATTCCTTAGCCTATAAAACCCACATGAAGACTTCACACGTACTCCGCTACCCTTGTAGCCGCTTCCTGCGTGTAGTGCACGCCTGACCTATTCAGGGGGACCCTACATTTCTCCACCCGATAGCGAAGGTCGAGAAATTTGCACCCCAGATCTCCCCAGAATCATCTGAGCCTCTGGCTCCACTCGGCTCTAAACCAGAGGACCTCGATCGGTTCTGGGAACGACACTACAAATAGCTCAGATTCCACCCCGCGAGCGAGGCTTTCCGCCTTCACCAACTCCCGTCCACCTCGTTCGCTCACTTCCTCAGTCGGCGCATCCCGGCTCCACTCTTCAATCTGTCGTGATATGCAAACATAGGAAGCCTTCGACCAAATAACATATTTGCTTCAGCACCATTCCGCCGATCTTGGCGATCCTATAACAGTGTACCGAAATAGCAGCAAGAACTCTGTTCTTGAAAATGACCACGCTGCGTAGGCGGCAGATAAGTGAACCAAGATCACAGCTCCCGCAAAATACATGGTAGAGGTAGACATCTCTGTCCACTGGTGGTCTTTATTTACCACGCCACTTGTACGAAATGACACTGTAGAAATGACACTGTATTTACTATTACGAACCGTGAGAAATGCGTCCTCTGGTAGGGAGAAGAGGAGAACACAATGGGTAAGAGAATTGACGTAACTTTCCTGGATTATTGTTAGAGCGTTATTAATTTTTTTTCTTTTCAGGTCAGGGTTTACGTCCCTTCTTGTGCCTTTGCCCTTGGCACCTCGTCTGTACAGTCCTGCAAACTGCTAACGGTTCGCGCTCACGGCAAGCGAACGTAGGCTTGCCACTGCTCATAAGTTTATTCAGCGAAACGAATTGGAACAGGTCAGCAGCATTGGGTGATAATTTGTGCCCCGTTGATCACAACTAAACGACAAATCTGCTATCGCTTTGCTGCTATCGGTGTGCGCTCTCTCTCTCCCTCTCCCTCACTCTCTCTCTCTACTAATTCTCACATCGTCTTTACCGCCATACGTTCGAGACTGTGCTCCACACTCAGCCACCAGGCCCGACTGTACGAAGCAGTTACTCTCAAGACGTGACAGCCATAGCTTGCTAAGAAAAGTCGTCTTATAAATTTGTAATGAAGTAAGCTTTTTTCGGTCGTAATGGAGATTGTCCAGTCTTATCTTTGGCACCTTCCACGTATCAGACGTGCCTCTAGAAAAATGAGTGGGATCCCAACAAAGTCCAGCAAACCACTCTGTCCGGTTTAGATGAGCGCTGGAGAGATAATTGGACTCTGTCTGCCGCAGAGTCAGGTTAACCCACTCATACACTCTACAAACCTCAATATATCATAACACTTTTAGAGTAACCTCAACGTCACTGGAAACAGGTATGCGAGATGCAAGGAATCCTTTTACAATTCGGGTACCGCACGCGACACACAGCGTGAATGAGATTGGATTCAGCGAACAGTAGAACGTATCAACAATGAAGATTCCAAGGGTCTTCACAAAGACCTTTGCAAGCCTACTGCAATGTTCAGTTCCCAAGACGTCCAGCACTGACGGAACTGTCATGCTAATAAGCTCTCTAACCTTTCATTTGCTATAATTTTCTGCTAACTACTATAATGCTTCTCCTGTGTTTCTGTTCTATATTGTTTCTTCCATTTTCATATCTGTGACATTTACCATCAATGTTTCTATACTCTAAATAAGTAGATAAAAAAAATAGATAAGCAAACGTAGGGTAACCAACATTGATTCCACTTATGAAAACATGAATACAGAGTATGTAAATCGACACATAGTGAAGAAAGTATGAAAATACGAAGAGCTCAAGCCTAAAGGGCATGTAAGTGCCACACATCTTGAAATCTTCTCCTGATTTAGGAATGGAAGTAAACGTATGCGTCTTAAAGTCAACGACGTACCGACCACCTGTTCTGCACAACAATCGGAACACAGTTTTAACTTTCAAGAGTTTACAAAACAGTGAACACATCACTTTAGGTTCAAACATTTATTTTCAGTTCACTATCTGGCATTTAGTCACTGCCGGTCCTATACTAAACCACCAAATCTTACGAGTAGAAGCGATACCGTCAGACCTAACTTCTACCAAAGCGTTTACGTCCCTGCACTTCCGTATTCAGTAAAATCGAGCTTAAATATCATCAAACTCGATCTGTTTCGGACCATGTAAAATTTTTTGACTACTACGGGGTGTTCAAAAAGTCTCTCCGCAGTGCCGTATGATTGTCAGCCGCGCGTGCCGTATGATTGTTCGCCTGCATGGGTTACTTCCCTTAAAGTGGACTCTCCCAACACTCCACTGTTTCGTTTATCTCAGCAAAAATAAATATTTAATGAATTAATAACTTGTATTTCACTGAGTTTCATTTCGGTATATTCACTGCGGTATACGGCGCGCGCGGCTAAAAATCATACGGCACTGTGGAGAGACTTTTTGAACACCTCGTAGAAAAAAGAAGTATCAGGCACGAAACCAAACACATTCTGCCAAATCGAAGATTGTTGCGAACATAGTTAGGGAGGAAAGGCCTGGGCTGTAAGTCGAATCGTGTAATGCCAGTGTTCAGAAAACAGTCCACGTGTGTTCAGGTCACAGTTTCTGCATTCTTTATGCTCTTTGGTAAGGATTAGAGTTATCGCGACATTTAAAAATTGTTATTTCAAATGAAATAATGATGGTCGTCATGTTCTTACTAGGTATCAACATACGCATTTCGCGCTTTAAATGTTGTCCGTTCTTACAAGCGATAATGCTGTGACGATTGCTCACATACGCGGATTAGAAAATTCCATCAGAATGTCTTACTACAGAATATTGACGAAAATAGTTGATTCGTACGTATTAAAATTCTGAAGTAGTGTGGAATAATAAACTGACACACTGCCTGCTGTATGTATGACTGACTGCTTAAAGTACTAGGCGGTGCATCCATTCACAGTTCATCGGGTTTTTCGATCAACACTTTAGGCAGTAGAGCTGATACTTCATAGAACAGTAAAATACTTTTGTGTAGTCGTCATTGCCAGCTAGGGTGGAGCAAAGGTTCCTGCCGAGCATTTGAATCAGATTCCAAGGGGGCACCGGGTTGTCTAATGTGAAGTATGCTAATTGGCTCTGTTGTCTGACATGATTTGACCAGACACTCTCCAGAATAATGAATTAGGATTAAATGATTACTTTGTGAAACAAAAACCACAATTAACAAGGTTTGTTACGTTACAGTGCTTCATAAATCATTTGACAAGCAACAATAATTCTAAAATAAAATCTTGGCACATCTGGCTGAAGTATCTGGAGTAAGATTCTAATAACAGCGTATAAAAATGAAACAACTGCAGTCACGAAGATGTACCGTGATTGTCATGATGTTAGTGTAAAAGAGAGGTAGTACTAGAGAAGGGAATGCGTTGTCTCTATGGCAGAATCTGGAACCAAACTGGTCATACGAATCTGAAAATAAGTCTTTAGAGTGAAGCGTGTGGTGATTGAAATTCTATAAAAAAAATGGCATTACTGTCCCTACAGACTACCTCGTTGTCACGGCTGGATCTCTCCATCTGAATCTGTAGGTGGCGGCTCAGGTATCTGCAGAGTATGTAATTGGCGGTGCACCAGCGTCCCTCTTCTGCGGTTAAGTTCGAGTCAGTCCAAAATCTTTCTCACTCCCTCAGCTCATCTGCTACGAGATATACCCTAGTGGCGTTGCAGACTAGGAGGAGAAGTCCGATTGTGGAGGCTCTAGGAGAGGAGGAAGTCGAAGAATCGAGTGCCGAAATCGAATGAATTTGTACAGACTGTTTCCTGAAAGAAAAACTCGTATTTCTGCGTTCTGCATTCCTTACTACGTTCGGACTGCTTTGCCAATGGATATTGTGAGTGTTGACTAGTGAAAAGATTCCTTAAAAGAAGCAAGTCTTCTTCCTACGTGTTTCTTTCAGAGGCTAACCAGTAAAATACTTCCTACCATTTAGTGCTGGAAAAATGCAACTCAATTTCTCTCTACCTTTTTCTGTAGCCAGCGAAGTGGGGCCTCTACAGCACCGTGAAGTTACTGTCTCTAACTTCCTGTTTATTTGTACATTATCCAAATAGTGCAGCTCTTCTATGGAGCAAATGATTCGTTTTTCTGGACCTGACTTTCAGCGGGGTCCTACACCTACAAGATGGTCCCAAACTGTGAGCTGTCACTCATTCTATAGACGATATCTGTGGCGTTCAGTGTGCCCCAAATAAACACACCTTTCTACATTTACTCCACAATAGTGCGTTTCCTACACCTTCCTACAAACAGCTTTTGCCTGTTTCCACCTTCAAGTGACAAAACAGTTGCCATTGCCAGATTTATGCCACAGGAGATCGTATCTATATTGCCTGAGGAGTGTCTGGCGTTCAGTCGTGGCAGCTCACAATATCACTTTGGTAAAGGGACTGGAACTGACCTATGGTCCATTCTGAGAATTCACCTGGGATGGACCCACTACCGAGCTATGGAGCCTTGCTGCTTGCCCAAGGGCTTGCACTTCGTCCCAGAGTGCCTCCAACTGGCTCCATACTTCTGTACACCATGCAAATCCGAATGAAAATGTAAATTAAGATAATTAACAATTGGAAATCACTGGTACTAATATACATATCATTTCTCGGTGTTGGCTAATTATTCCAATCTAATAGGTCTTTATATCCTGATTTTATATTAGTCACGAGACAGTTCTGGACATATACGGCACCGAGCGAGGTGGCGCAGTGGTTAGCCCAATGGACATGCATTCGGGAGGACGACGGTTCAAAACCGCGTCCAGCCATCCTGATTTATGTTTACCATGATTTCTCTAAATCGATTCCGGCAAATGCCAGGATGGTTCCTTTGAAAGGGCACTGCCAACTTTCTTCCTCATCCTTCCCTAATCCGACGGGACCGATGACCTCGCTGTTTGGTCCCCCTCCCCAAACCAACCAAGTAATTTTGCACAAGCTTCACGTATTACTGGATCTCGTCGTCAGAGAAGGAATATGTGCATCATTGCATAGTGTCCTATCCTTAACCTATTGCAGGGGTCTCCAAACTACGGCCCGCGGGCCGAAACCAGCCCGCGAGGGCCGGCAAACCGGCTCGCGTTAGCTGGCCTGACATCCCCGGTATCCGGCCCCCCAAATATTTCAGGTGGTACCTATACTGCCAAGAATTGAGTTTCGAGCCCTATCGCGACCAATACACCGCGACATTGTCGGAACTCTATCTTTACAAAGTGGAAGGTCATGGTTACACTTGGGGCTATCCACAATAAACAGACAGACCATTCTCCGTGCGATAGTGAAAAAAAAAAGAACGGTTAACAGACTAGTTTGGCGAAAACATTTTAAGTAAAAAAAATTCTTTGCATTTTATTCTACTCACGAGTCTGGTGCAAGTCTTTCAAATGGACTCCACTTCGGCGACTAGCCTTAGTAGTCAATCATTAAGGAAGATGCTTCTTAAGCGAGGTTTCACTTTCTTTTGATTGCTTTGTAAAATACATACAGTCCACCAATCAAAATTATGTAATTAAATAAAAATCGTAGTTCGTTTCAGTGCTAGCTATTCCCACAAGCTTAGATTTTTGCGATTTCATCTCTCCTTTCGTCTTACATTACGGTGATCATGGAGTGCTAGAGTGCTTTAATCCCACTAGGTAGATCTTGTCCCTTATGACTTCGTGGAGGAATCAATGCGGCCCGCGGACTAAAAAGTTTGGAGACCCCTGATCTAGTGGGCATCACTTCCCTCCATCAGGTGTCTTGAGATTCACCTCACCCGAGTCTTTTGTTGGCTGTTATTTGGTGTTATTACTTTCTACCAGTTGCCTTCACACTGACGTATGAATCTCCTGTCTGATAATGAGCTGATAGTATCCACAGGGCGGTACACTGTATCACAAAGCCCTCTCAACACGATTCTTTGGCTGGTTTTCTGGCTGTAACATCTCCCCGCATCCTAACATGCCCCAATACCAAGCAGAATACCACAAAATGTCTTGGTTTTAGATATGCTAAAAGGCATATTGCACAGTTGAATCAGTTTTCCCATTGGGCATACTTTTGTACCGACTGAAAGGCGCTGAGAAAGCCAGAGCATGACAGAAACTTTCTATTGTGATGGTGTTTCCCATGCTCCTGTGCCTTGCAGACTCCTTGCACTGTGGCATCGTAATTTGTGAGTCGTCCTAGCAGGCAAACTCTGAAGACCCTGTCAGGGAAGACAGATGCACAACCGTATGTATTCTGCTGGTTAGATGAATCCAGGTACATAAGTATAGAACAGCGATTCAGTCTTAAAGCTGGAGTAAACCAACTTTTATAAAAGTAGTCTGGTGCACAAGATTTTTTCCACTTGTCAAGGTTAAAAATCTTTGTGGGCCTATTAAGACGCAAAGGCGGCAGTTTGTCTCATAACTGTCTACTTATCCTGAGGTGTCATACCTCTCGTTGCATCAAACATTCATTCGTAAAGTGTATTAATAATTTAGAAAAAAAAATGTGATCAGAGTATGTGCCTAAGAACTCCGCATATTTCAAAAAATGGCTAAAATGGCTCTGAACACTATGGGGCTTAACATCTGAGGTCATCAGTCCCCTAGAACTGAGAACTACTTAAACCTAACTAACCTATGGACATCACACACATCCAGGCCCGAGGCAGAATTCGAACCTGCAACCGTAGCGATCGCGCGGTTCCAGACTGAAGCGTCTAGAATCGCTCGGCCCCAGTGGCAGACTGAATGGTTGCAGGTGACAGACAACAAACTGCGGTCGCCCACATCGACCACAAAGGCTTGGCGAACTTGGGCCCTGGTTATTTTTTGGAGAAAGAATGTTGTAACTAAGCCTGGAGCTTCAGTAAAGAATTCCAGTTATTTGCTTTGTAATCAGTTAGGTCACGATGAGTAGTGACTTAGGGTGCACCGTGTACAGGAAATGAGTAATCAGATGCGAATAAAGGAATGTTTGTCGCCAACATACTTAGACTCTAAACGGTACATGACTCTGTCTCGCGGCTTAAGATTTGCCGTAAGCACTCTGGAGATTTTGAATGTCATTAGATCGCTAGTACAGGTACATACAGCTTAAATATTTCGTGGATACTGTAGACGCGTTTCACAGGAATCTTAATTTACATTCGATATCCGGAATGAAATCGCCTTAAAGCTTCCAGAGCTTTTAAGAGATAAATGCAAGGGCCTATCGCTTGTTTGCGGCAAGTATCACAGCTCAGATTTCTCTATCTTCTTACTGCCCCGTACCTAAGTTGGTAAAAACGGAACACTCACAAGATCACTTTGTTGTCTGTCTGCCTGCCCGTCTGCTACAACCCCTTTTTCTCAGGAACAAGAAGAGGTATCAAGTTGAAATTTATGTCAAATTCTAAGGTCTATGGTATTTTGGCAGTGTAAATACTTTGAGCTTCTAAGTCAATGGAATCGAAAGATAAGGTCATTTATCACATATTTTAATACTAGAAAAGTTACTCATCAAAACCTATAGGTGAACTATTTACATACACAATTAAGGGGACCACACCCTGCCTATCTAATCCATGTTAATTTAGGCGAATATTTGACCCATTTCTGAAAAAACTATTTGATGCAGGACCTTAACATTTTTACCGTATGTTACATGATGCTAATAGAGTCAACTGTACTAAAATCTACTTTATCCTTTTTATAGTTTTTAAGAAATACTTTTTTAAATTTATTAACAAAAATATTAAGTTTTTTCTGCAGAAAATATTTTTTGTGAGCTTCCTAATGGGGGAATATTAATGAATATAGTACCAGAGGTGTCTTTTTATTGTATGCAGAGTCTCTGAAAATTTCTTTCATTTATCTATCTATCTGATATAATGGGGCATATGTACTGAAAATTTTAGTTTGCGGGAAATTGACTTTAAAGAAAAAAACTTTTGAATTTTGTTACTTGCAGTTAATTAAAACTGTCCTACTGTGTATGATGGCCCTTCTTTGTCCTCTAGCAGGTCTTCCGCCTTCTTTTTCACCTTCCTGGATGTTTGTCTTGCTTGCTTGGCCATACCAGATGCAGACCTGTGTGGATCGGCTATCATAATTTTATCGCAATATTGCAGCCCAGTGATCATATTTTCACCAAGCTTTTTCAGTACCCAACACTTTCCAATATTACCACAATTGAATGTAATAACAGCATCATGAATTCCTAGTTTCATTGTATACATGCTTACAAATACAGTTTAAGGATGTCGGTTCCAAATTATGCTGTTGAAACATTCATTTGGGTTCTGTGTCTGCCCATGCAGACATTGCCTTAGAAGGTCAGGATGAGCCAAGTCTCTGCAAATAGGTTTAATTGCTGTAATAACAGAATATGGCCCAAGCATCTCTCTCATTGCCGCCAGATTTTTTTTATTTCTTCTAATTGCCTGCCCATAGTATACCTGCGAGTATTCTATTTCAGTTTTAGTTAACCGACCCGGCTGGTCAACAATTTTCCATCTTCTAATTTTTTTCCTCTGACATCAACAGTTAGCTTTCTCAGCCTTGTTCCCAAACGTTTTTGAACATGGCCTACACATTCTATTTTGCTAATAATGACATCTCCTTCTGGCTTAGAGCTGACAGTGGGTGGGTTGACAGTGGGTGACAGAAAAGTGGACATATCACATAAACACACGTGGTAGGAAAATGCTCTTTAAATGCTGGAAAATTTTTTTTCAGAATAATCCTTTTCACAGTACTTAAATAAATATCGAAATATGATGAAACCGAAAATCGCTTTTTTTCGACCTGAGCCACGGTGTGGTCCCCTTAAGTTTCTACGAAACCCTGACTGTGCTAGTCCAAAAAGAAACTGTTCGGTATTTTTTATAGAGAAAGAAGGCACAGATAACGATCTTATTTCAGGTTTCATTCTGTATTAGACCGTGATGTCGAGTCTGCGTTTTAATAAATTACGTTGCGAAGGAATTGAGAAATGCATTCCCAATACGTCGAAATGAAAAGTTTTCTGAAAAAAAAAAAAAACGGCGAAATCGGAGTTACGATATGCAGCAAATTAACCATTTATCTCACACAGGAATACTTTTACGCTAAACATTATATTCTTTGTTCATTTTCTGTTGTTATATTAGTCTTCTTTCATTTTTTGTAAACTAAATTATTAATCGCACATACTCATTCTCAACAGATCCGCTTTAGTACTGAGGTCTCCTGTTGAGACCAGCTTCAAATAAATATATTGCTTGGAAAGCTGTGTAATACGCAGGAAATGAATCAAGCTACCATATATAAATCGTATCTGCCTATGAACATTACACCAAATGTGTACCGTACACACTGGGATAGAGAGGAATATTCGATACCACTTGTTTGTTGTGAATAGTGACGGAGGAAACAAGGGAGAAACATCGTAAAGATTATGGCGATTATAACGTCTTTTCAGTGGCAGTTTTTTCAAACAGACTAAAGTACAAATCATTGTGTCAATAGAGCCAGGATATTTTGCTTTTACAGTCGCTGGCGTCGCCAGCTCACCACCACCCTGTCACATATCAACCTAATCCAGACCTCGGACTTAGCTGCAGATGATTCTGTCATCACAATCATGTTGGTTGGCTTCGTCAACTAACAACCAAACTGCGAAAATACGCTCCAAAACCGGATGTCACTTAACCATTAACGTTGCGTCTTTAGTCAACATCGACGACTAGTATCGAATTTTCGGCTTAGTCCACGCATTCAACGGAATTACGAGTATTCTACCAAATTTATCTAGAATGAGTCTCGCAGATATATTACCATATAAAACTTCGTGGCAGATGAAAACTGTGTGCCGGACCGAGATTCGAACTCGGGGCTCTTGCCTTTCGCGGGCAAATGCTCTACCAACTGAGCTACCCAAGCTCGACTCACGCCCCGTCCTCACAGCTTTACTTCCGCCAGTACCTCGCCCCCTACCTTCCAAACGGGAAGGGGCGTGAGTCGTGCTTGGGTAGCTCAGTTGGTAGACCATTTGCCCGCGAAAGGCTAAAGTCCCGAGTTCGAGTCTCGATCCGGCACACAGTTTTAATCTGCCAGGAAGTTTCATATCAGCGCACACTCCGCTGCAGAGTGAAAATCTCATTCATATTACCATATAGTCACACAAATTAACCCTACGATTTAACTCTTTCTCACACTGTATCTCAATAGTTGCAATACGTAAAGCGGCTATTTGTAGTATGACAGCTCGATTTAGACTTGCGTGGTACTTACATATGTGAAGCAACTTTTCCTCGTTTGACGCACTTCCATTTGCTTCCGCGGAGGCAACAATTACACATTATTGTTACTAATATACACAAAAACAGGGTAAAGAAGTGTAATATCAAAGTTTCAGTCTTAGCTCAAAATGTAAACAAACAGCGGTAAACGATTGTCACGTCACAATACGGCACATTATCGGAGATATTATGAAACGCTCCATCCAGAGATATTCCTACAGCAACGAAAACCGCCTCAGCCACCGGCAACTGCGGACAGCAGCCGATGCTGAGTATCGGGTGATCTGTGGCGAACCGGGTTTATGGTAGATGTTAAAGTGAGAAAATGCATGATTTCTTGTTTTGTTTTTGCGATGTTTCCACTTTTTAATAATTAAATAACAACCTGCTGCGTTTTCGACTGGTTCTCTCCAAGTCTGGCCATATCCGGTGCGATTTAAATTCTGTAAGTCTTTAATGTGGAAATCTGATGAATGGCTACATTCAATGATCTGCCTTGTCTCAACGGATATTCAGGGTCTACACGTTGATTTTATGTCAAACCCAGTTTCATTTAAATTCTATGTCGAAAGTTTATTTCAACGTTTAATTGAGTCCGCTCAAGAAGAAACAGATTTTAAGCACACTTTTGACGATATAGTCACAGTCTCCATTTTCCATGTAGACCTCGGCTTCCATACGCTACGTGATCAAGTTCTCACAGTCGAAATACTAGGGAAAACTCTGCGGGCGCTCTTAACAGGACATAGTGTGCTTTGGAGCGAACCAACAGACTACACAACAGATTGTTATTTATTTGTTGAAAAATAGAAACACCGTAAAAAGAAAGAAAAAATCGTGTAATTTCTCAACTCTCAAACCCTGTAAAACCCGTTCGTTACACTGAAGACTGCAAATACTAGGACCACCAGAATAGGTAACAATGAAAAAAGATGAATATATGAATACTGCGATAGACATGACTAAATACAAACCCAACATTTCAAGAATCCTGCAGTCCGCAGATACAGTAAGTCCATGACCAGATGAAAATATGGAATGTTGGGAATGTACACCCGTCTGGTCAGAAGAATTAAGGTAATTAACTGCAATATAAGCGGCCCCGGTGGCCGAGCGGTTCTAGGCCCTTGAGTCCGGAACCGCGCGATTGCTACGGTCGCTGGTTCGAATCCTGCCTCGGGCATGGTTGTGTGTGATGTCCTTAGGTTAGTTAGGTTTAAGGAGTTATAAATTCTAGGGGACTGATGACCTGATGTTAAGTGCCATAGTGCTAAGAGCCATTTGAACCATTTTTTTGCAATATAAGATGAAGAATGTTGGAGAGCTGAAAGTAGATTCATTTATAAGAAAGATATTTCGCCTTAGAACACAAACATTAATGGCAAATTTAAATGTTATCAGTTAATGCTAGAAGCTATTTCAGAAAGAGAGGTTGGTGAGTACGAGACGTAACTTCAACGTTCTTACTGGATTCAAGTGGTTGCCAAGAGTTCCCCTTCTGCGCCAACTTCTTCAACTAAGTCCTCGATTGTATGTTGGACGTATTCCAATCTCTGTCTTCCGATACAGGTTTTACCCCCTGCAGATGCCTTCAGTACCATAGAAGTTATTCCCTGACGTCTTAACAGGTGTCCTAGCATCCTGAACCTTCCTCTTGTTAGTGTTTTCCAATTAGTCCTCTCCTCGCTCATAACCTCCTCATTCCTTACCTTATCGGTCCACCTAATTTTCAACATTCTTCTTTAACACCACAGCTTTGATGCCTCTGCTCTCTTCCGTTCCTCTTTTCCCACAGTCCATGTTTCACCACCTTCCAAAGCTGTGCTCCAAACGTACATACTCAGAAGTTTTTGCCTCAAATTAGGGCCTATGTCTGATAGTGTGACACCATTTGAGTTCGCTTGGCCAGGAAAGCCCTCTTTGCCGGCGCTACTCTGCATTTTATGTCGTCCTTGCTTCGTTCGTCACGGGTTATTTTGCTTCCAAGGTAGCAGAATAGCTTCAATTCGTCTACTTCGTGATCACCAATTTTGATGTTAAGTTACTCGCTATTCTTGTTTTTGCTTCTCTTCTTCTTCTTCTTCTTCTTCTTCTCCCGGTTTACTCTTAGTCCATATTCTGTGCTCATTAGACTGTTCCAACAGATCCTATTATTCTTCCTCGCTTTCACTGAGTTTAGCAGCTGCATCAGCGAACCTTACCATTGACATCCTTTCACACTGAATTTTAATCCCACTCTTAAACTTTTCTTTCATTTCCGTCATTGCTTCTTCGAAATATAGATTGAACAGTAAGCACGAAAGACGAAATCCCTGTGTTATATCCCTTTTAATCTGAGCACTTCGTTCTTGGTCTTCCAATCTTACTATTCTCTCTTGGATCTTGTACATGTTGGATATTACTAGCTTACCCTTATTTTCCTCAGAATTTTGAACACCTCTCACCATTTTACATTGTCGCAGGCTTTTTCCATGTCGGCAAATCCTGTGAGCGTGCCTTGATTTTTTTTTTCAGTCGTGCTTCCATTAACAAGCTGTGACGTCGGCGCCATTTGTTACGTTACATATAAAGAAAAATTACATATATATTTTATATACTTTTATTTTTAATTCATCAGCATGAATTTTTCTTTTGTTAGAACATGATTCTTTCTCCCGGGGATATTATCTTTTCTTATCACTTTTACTTACGTGCATAAATAAATATGAAACGGATTCTTGAAGTAACGCTGTTATTCATGTACCATCTTTATATTTTGAACGTGGTGACTAAAATGTAGTTGCCGTTAACTGAATTGAATGCAATTTTGTTAATTTGTATTTATTGATTGCAAAGCAAGGCTCGAGAGAATTTCGATTGCTGCCGTGGAGCGGCCAAGATAAAACTTACTGAACATGGAATCTGTATAATTTAAAAAATGAACTTTAACGTAAATTAATTAACTGCTGCAATTTAAGAAGGTTCTTACAACAAAATCTCTCGCATTTACAGTTACTGTTAACGCTTTGAAAAATAAGTTAATACTTCAGCGCTTAATGGCCGACCAGAGGCTGCATCGGAAGATGAGCTTCTCACAGCGCAAATTACTGAAAAAAATGCTTATTGAAAGTACTTAGCCACTGCGAGCATTTGAGGTGACAACTATTACAAAGAAATTAATTTTTTGATAACAATAATAAGTTTATTATTGAATAATACAGAATAACTTACATAAAATATGTGTATCCGCTCAATAGCTGTCTTCCGTATTGCGAAACAAAACAGTGTGTGTCCCGTAAAGTACGCCCTTCCTCCTCGGCCGTACAATCGCGTCTCTTTCGATCCTTTTTTATTTTCATAGACATTACATAAAGATGCTACTCTTAAATTATCGCTGCATATCAGTTGTTGCAAGAACATTAACTGTATCTTTTACACTCATTATATTCTTAAAATACTTAACTATGGTTTACAACCGATGAAAATGTCAATATTTATGTGACGTACCGTCACAAAGCGCAACGTCACAGTTGCCTGTCTGGTGCCTTTGCCTTTCCTAAAGCCAACCTGATCGTCATCTAACAGATCTTCAATTTTCTTTCCATCCTTTTGTTTAACAACCTTGTGTGAAGCGTGGGTGTATCAGTTATTAATCTGCTAGTGCGGTAGCTATCACACTTATCTGACCGTGCACTATTCGGAAATGTCTGCACTGTATTTTCCTGAAACACTTGATGTTGCGCCGACAGTCTCAACCAACTTGAACAGTCGTTTGGCTACCACTTCCCAAATGATTTTAAAAAACTCCAATGGAATTTTATCTGTCTCATTTTATCTCAGGTCTTCCAGAGCTCATTTCAATTGTGACTCTGATACTGGATCCACCATGTCTTCCAGTCCGACTCAAATTTATTCTTCTATCATGTCATCCGACAACCCACCCCCCCTTCCCGCCCCTCTGCCCCCCTGGCCATCATAGCGTCTTTTATTGTACTTTTTCCACCGACCTGCTCTCTCTTCTGCATTTGACACGTGAATTACCATTACGCTCTTAATGTTACCACATTTGCTTTTAATTTCATCGAAGGTTGTTCTGACTTTTCTCTATGCTGAGCCAGAGCTCCAGAAGATAATTTCTCTTTCCATGTCCTCGCGTTTTTCCTGCAGCCATTTCACCTAGACTGCCCTGCAATTACTATTTATTTCATTCCTACAGAATTTATATTACTGTATTCCTGTCGTTCCCTGAATATTTTTGTACTTCGTTCTTTCAGTGACTAGTTGATGCGTTCTTTCTGTTACTCAAGGCTTCTTCCTAGTTACGTTCCTTGTAATTTTTGTCTGTCCAACACCCGTGATTGTCATTTCGAGAGGTGTCAAACGTCTGAAACTGAACTGCCTAGACTGGTATTCTTTATCGCAGTTTTAATGTCCCTATCGAACGTCAAGTGCGTGTCATCATTCCTTAGAAGTTCAGTATCCAACTTCCTTCCGAGGGTTCTTCAGGACGATTCTCTCAGACTTCAGTCTTCTTTTCATCATTACTAAATTATTACGTTAGTCCAAAGTATCTTGGTACGCCTTACAATCCAATATCTGATTTCGGAATGCCTGCCGCACCATGACGAAGTCCTGCAGGAATATTCCCATGTCTCCGGCTCTTTTTCAAAGAACTTATCCTCTTGTAATTCTTGAACACAGGATTAGGAGTTGCTAAAGGAAAGTAGGGGTTGCGAAGCAACTCAAATCGCTTGATACAGTCAAGTCCTCAGGTCCAGATTATATACTGATTAGGTTCCTTTCAGATTACGCTGATACAATAGCTCCCTACTTAGCAATCATATACAACCGCTCGCTAACCGATAGATCTGTACCTACAGATTGGAAAATTGCGCAGGTCGCACCAGTGTTTAAGAAGGGTAGTAGGAGTAATCCATCGAGCTACAGACCTATATCATTGACGTCGGTTTGCGGTAGGGTTTTGGAGCATATATTGTATTCAAACACTATGAATGACCTCGAAGGGAACGATCTATTGATACGTAATCAGCATCGTTTCGAAAACATCGTTCTTGTGCAACGCAGCTAGCTTTTTATTCGGACGAAATAATGGCCGCTATCGACAGGGGATCTCAAGTTGATTCCGTATTTCTAGATTTCCGGAAAGCTTTTGACACCGTTCCTCACAAGCGACTTCTAATCAAGCTGCGGGCCTATGAGGTATCGTCTCAGTTGTGCGACTGGATTCGTGATTTCCTGTCAGGAAGGTCGCAGCTCGTAGTAATAGACGGCAAATCATCGAGTAAAATTGAAGTGATATCAGGTGTTCCCCAGGGAAGCGTCCTGGGACCTCTGCTGTTCCTGATCTATATAAATGACCTGGGTGACAATCTGAGCAGTTCTCTTAGGTTGTTCGCAGATGATGCTGTAATTTACCGTCTAGTAGGGTCATCCGAAGACCAGTATCAGTTGCAAAGCGATTTAGAAAAGATTGCTGTGTGGTGCGGCAGGTGGCAGTTGACGCTAAATAACGAAAAGTGTGAGGTGATCCACATGAGTTCCAAAATAAATCCGTAGGAATTCGATTACTCGATAAATAGTACAATTCTCAAGGCTGTCAATTCAACTAAGTACCAGGGTGTTAAAATTACGAACAACTTCAGTTGGAAAGACCACATAGATAATATTGTGGGGAAGGCGAGCCAAAGGTTGCGTTTCATTGGCAGGACACTTAGAAGATGCAACAAGTCCACTAAAGAGACAGCTTACACTACACTCGTTCGTCCTCTGTTAATATATTGCTGCGTGGTGTTTGATCCTTTCCAGGTGGGATTGACGGAGGGCATCGAAAGGGTGCAAAAAAGGGCAGCTCGTTTTGTATTATCACGTAATAGGGGAGAGAGTGTGGCAGATATGATAAGCGAGTTGGGATGGAAGTCATTAAAGCAAAGACGTATCTCGTCGCGGCGAGATCTATTTACGAAATTTCAGTCACCAACTTTCTCTTCTGAATGCGAAAATATTTTGTTGAGCCCAACCTACAGAGGTAGGAATGATCATCAAAATAAAATAAGAGAAATCAGAGCTCGAACAGAAAGGTTTAGGTGTTCGTTTTTCCCGCGCGCTGTTCTGGATTGGAATGGTAGAGAGATAGTATGACTGTGGTACGATGAACCCTCTGCCAAGCAATTAAATGTGAATTGCAGAGTAATCATGTAGATGTAGATGTTACTGCAGAACTCAGTTGGCATTTCTCCTTTCTCGATCCTACTACCAAGCCCATATTGACGTGTGACTCTTAATTTTAATCCATCCATATAAGCACATCGGAATCCTCCACGATTATTATATTTCTTCTCCCTTTAAGTATTGAATTACCCTTTCATCTGCTTGCGACGTTGTCATGTATACCTGTATTGCAGGGCAGTCAAGGTGAAATGGCTGCAGGAAAAACGTGAGGACGTGCCCCCAGGGGCTTAGCACTCATTTGCTGAGTAAGGGCTTGGCGACCGCGGGTTCCTGAGCTGGGGACTGGTCAGCGCCGCCAGTCTCCTGTCACCGTAACCCCCGGACATGCTTCAGCGACCACCGTATGGCGCGGCGGTGGAATGTTGTGTGCTGAGCGGAATGGTAATCTTGGCTTGACCGCCTGGATTGTGAGGAAGGTCAACCTCTATAAAAACCCCTCTATCTTACAGTGTTCTGCGCGCCTATGATGCATGGCTGTTGGGGTGGAGCAGTCGCAAGCGGGCAACCTCTGGGGCACCTGCCGCACCCCAGTTGTATAAGGCTTACTCAGGCACGCGGCGCTCTGTCTGAGCGGACCTTTAGTTCCCTAGATGCTCGTTCGACCTCTACATTTCCCCCTACCAGTGGATAGGGTGGGTCACTGGTAGGAAAACACAACCCATCGAAAAAGCGGCTTCGTGCTGCGAGTCCTCCAGCGCCTGGTGTTACTATAGATTTATCAGACTGTCGTAGCAGAGCACATGCTGATAACCAGAATGTGTTTTTGATTGTCAAACGGAAGGAGGGTAGCTTTAAGAGGGTTTCTCCCTTTTACATCCACAAGGGTCTTGAGGGAATTGCAGGAATACTGAAATCTGTGAAGCGACTGCGCAATGAGACTCTGTTAGTTGAGACTTCTAGTTCCAAGTCACGTCTCTTTGGAAAGCAACCTGTCTCGGAGAGTACGCTATCGAGACCAAGCTCCACTCCACTTTGAACTATGGTAAGGGTGTTATGACATGTAGGGACTTGGTGGATATCCCCAAAGACGAGTTGAAATCTGAGTGGGCTGACGAAGGTATTGTTGACGTGCAGCATATTATGAAACGAGTCGATGGGGACCTAGCCAATCCGACTCGTTTAATCTCACGTTCAATTGCCAGACACTCCCAGAGCATGTTAAGGCGGGTCTCTTACGTTTGCCAGTATGGCCATATTTCCCCAACCCAATGCGCTGTTTTAAATGTCAGCTCTTTGGGAATAATACGTTGGGGTGCAATGGGATAGCCACTTGTGGTAAATGTGGTCAGCCTGCCCATGAAGGAGCCGATTGTTCATCGCCTGTGATGTGCGTGAAATGCTCTGGGAGTCACCCTGTCTAGAGCCGGGTCTGTCCCATCTATCTCGAGGAACGGAAGATACAGGAGATCAAAACATCTAAGCGCATTCCCTATGGTGAGGCCAAGAAGCTCTTTAAGGCCATGCAGCCTCCTGTGTTTACAACATCTTTTGCTTCCGCTCTGCAGAAACCGGTACAGTTGGCCACTGTTGCTACACAGAACGAGGTTGCTAGTGTCAGCACTAATACCTGCGTTTGACAGTGCACTTGTGCTGCTGCGGTTGTTCTGCAACCTGCAGCTCTCACCACAACGCCGGACAAGGCCGTGGTTGCTGACATTGGGGTACTTCCTGCACCTCCCCATATGGCGCCTTCTGCCCAGGCGAGTAAAGCTCCAGCTGTTGACAAGGTTCTGCATTCTAAGCCCCCCAAGACAAAGACGCTGAAGGTGAAGGTTTTGCCTCCTGAGGAGACTAGTCAGGGTCAGTCCGATGACGATGCCATCGTACTATCTGACATCTCCCTTGGGTCGCCATCGGAGCTGATGGACATTGATGTTGACCGGGGACGATCTTCTCACTCCAGGAATAAATCTCCGGCCAGTACAGGCTCTCCTCCAAAGCACAGAGGCAGGGTAAAAGTTCAGCCACCCTGATCACTGGCTTCCATATTACAGTGGAACCAGAATGGGTTCCAATGCATGTAGCCGAATTACAACTCCTTGTACGAGAGCACCCCTTGTGCTTATGTCTGCAAGAGACACATTTTCGGGCCACTGATGCTCCTTCTTTACGGGACTATACTGTGTATTGAAAAGATGATCTGATGGAGGAAAGGGCAAAGGGTGGTGTTGCGGTTTTTGTCCGTGACATGCACCACTCATCTGAGCTCCCTCTCGTTACGGACTTGCAAGCAGTTGCAGTTGACCTTCTTGTGTGGGGGAGGTTCACAATCTGTTCCGTTTACTTACCGCCTCAGGATGCAATAGACTCTGAGGCTCTCACAGACCTTATTAGCCAACTCCCGCGCCCATTTCTCCTTCTGGGGGACTTCAATGCTCATAATGTCAGTAGGAGAAGGGAGAGAAGGAAACATAGTAGGTGAATATGGGTTGGGGGAAGAAATGAAAGAGGAAGCCGCCTTGTAGAATTTTGCACAGAACATAACTTAATCATAGCTAACACGTGGTTCAAGAATCATAAAAGAAAGTTGTATACCTGGAAGAATCCTGGAGATACTAAAAGGTATCAGATAGATTATATAATGGTAAGACAGAGATTTAGGAACCATGTTTTAAATTGTAAGACATTTCCAGGGGCAGATGTGGATTCTGACCACAATCTATTAGTTATGAACTGCAGATTGAAACTGAAGAAACTGCAGAAAGGTGGGAATCTAAGGAGATGGGACCTGGATAAACTGAAAGAACCAGAGGTTGTAGAGAGTTTCAGAGAGAGCATAAGGGAACAATTGACAAGAATGGGGGAAAGAAATACAGTAGAAGAAGAATGGGTAGCTCTGAGAGATGAAGTAGTGAAGGCAGCAGACGATCAAGTAGGTAAAAAGGCGAAGGCTAATAGAAATCCTTGGGTAACAGAAGAAATATTGAATTTAATTGATGAAAGGAGAAAATATAAAAATGCAGTAAATGAAGCAGGCAAAAAGGAATACAAACGTCTCAAAAATGAGATCGACAGGAAGTGCAAAATGGCTAAGCAGGGATGGCTAGAGGACAAATGTAAGGATGTAGAGGCTTGTCTCACTAGGGGTAAGATAGATACTGCCTACAGGAAAATTAAAGAGTCCTTTGGAGAGAAGAGAGCCACTTGTATGAATATCAAGAGCTCAGATGTCAACCCAGTTCTAAGCAAAGAAGGGAAGGCAGAAAGGTGGAAGGAGTATATAGGTCTATACAAGGGCGATGTGCTTGAGGACAATATTATGGAAATGGAAGAGGATGTAGATGAAGACGAAATGGGAGATAAGATACTGCGTGAAGAGTTTGACAGAGCACTGAAAGACCTGAGTCGAAACAAGGACCCGGGAGTAGACAACATTCCATTAGAACTACTGATGGCCTTGGGAGAGCCAGTCATGACAAAACTCTACCATCTGGTGAGCAAGATGTATGAGACAGGCGAAATACCCTCAGACTTCAAGAAGAATATAATAATTCCAATCCCAAAGAAAGCAGGTGTTGACAGATGTGAAAATTACCGAACTATCAGTTTAATAAGTCACAGCTGCAAAATACTAACGCGAATTCTCTACAGACGAATGGAGAAACTGGTAGAAGCGGACCTCGGGGAAGATCAGTTTGGATTCCGTAGAAATGTTGGAACACGTGAGGCAATACTAACCTTACGACTTATCTTAGAAGAAAGATTAAGAAAAGGCAAACCTACGTTTCTAGCATTTGTAGACTTGGAGAAAGCTTTTGACAATGTTAACTGGAATACTCTCTTTCAAATTGTGAAGGTGGCAGGTATAAAATACAGGGAGCGAAAGGCTATTTACAATTTGTACAGAAATCAGATGGCAGTTACAAGAGTCGAGGGGCATGAAAGGGAAGCAGTGGTTGGGAAAGGAGTGAGACAAGTTGTAGCCTCTCCCCGATGTTATTTAATCTGTATATTGAGCAAGCAGTAAAGGAAACAAAAGAAAAATTCGGAGTAGGTATTAAAATTCATGGAGAAGAAGTAAAAACTTTGAGGTTCGCCGATGACATTGTAATTCTGTCAGAGACAGCAAAGGACTTGGAAGAGCAGTTGAACGGAATGGACAGTGTCTTCAAAGGAGGATATAAGATGAACATCAACAAAAGCAAAACGAGGTTAATGGAATGTAGTCAAATTAAATCGGGTGATGCTGAGGGAATTAGATTAGGAAATGAGACACTTAAAGTAGTAAAGGAGTTTTGCTATTTAGGGAGTAAAATAACTGATGATGGTCGAAGTAGAGAGGATATAAAATGTAGACTGGCAATGGCAAGGAAATCGTTTCTGAAGAAGAGAAATTTCTTAACATCGAGTATAGATTTAAGTGTCAGGAAGTCGTTTCTGAAAGTATTTGTATGGAGTGTAGCCATGTATGGAAGTGAAACATGGATGATAACTAGTTTGGACAAGAAGAGAATAGAAGCTTTCGAAATGTGGTGCTAAGGAAGAATGCTGAAGATAAGGTGGGTGGATCACGTAACTAATGAGGAGGTATTGAATAGGATTGGGGAGAAGAGAAGTTTGTGGCACAACTTGACTAGAAGAAGGGATCGGTTGGTAGGACATGTTCTGAGGCATCAAGGGATCACTAATTTAGTATTGGAGGGCAGCGTGGAGGGTAAAAATCGTAGAGGGAGACCGAGAGATGAATACACTAAACAGATTCAGAAGAATGTAGGTTGCAGTAGGTACTGGGAGATGAAGAAGCTTGCACAGGATGGAGTAGCATGGAGAGCTGCATCAAACCAGTCTCAGGACTGAAGACCACAACAACAACAACAATGTCTTATGGGACTCTACGATTACTTACCCCAGGGGTCGCGTTCTGGAAAGCCTCATGACGTCCGAAGAACTGTGCATCCTCAACTCTGGTGCTCCCACTCATTTCTGTACTGCTTCTGGGTCGTCGTCAGCAATTGACCTTTCCTTTTGCTCTCCAGCACTCGCGGATTCTGCTCTGTGGGAGGTTGCTACTGACCTCCATTCTAGTGCCCACTTCCCCCTCTGGATTCGCCTCCTGGATGAGGCTGTGGCATTACCAGTGCCGCCCAGGTGGCACCTCTGCAGAGCTGACTGGACACTTTTCAGCCATTTCGGTGTTTTGGAACACCGTGCCAGCGTCCACGAATGGGTCGACCATGTTACAGCCGTGATCTTCCATGCTGCTGAATTGTCGATCCCACGGTCCTCAAGTCATCCCAAGAGGCGCCCTGTTCCTTGGTGGACCACTGAGTGCCGCTCAGTCATCCGAGCCCGCCGTGCAGCTCTGCGCCGCTTCAAGTGCCGTCCCTCAGCTGACAATCTTGTGGCCTTTCGAGTGGCAAGGGCCAAGGCGCGGCGAGTGATTAAAGAGAGCAAACGATGGTCATGGCAATCGTTCTTGAACTCCATCTCCCGCTAAACTGGTTCTACGAAACTATGGGAAGCCATCAGGAGGATTTCCGAGAAACGCAGCCAACTACCTGTCACGGCATTGCTGCATCAGTGATGTCTCCTCATGGCACCGAGAGACATTGCCCAGACAATGGCATGCATTTTGCGGAATCTACTGCTACTATTAACTGTGATCCAGATTTTTGCCGCTACCGCACTGCCATCGAGAGGGGTCACTTGGACTTCCGGTCTCCAGATTCTGAATCCTACAACTCCCCCTTCATAATGTGGGAACTGGATTCGGCGCTGTCTGTGGCTCATGATACTGCGCCCGGTCATGATCAAATCCGGTACAGCATGCTGCAGCACTTGTTTCTGCCATCCAAGGAAGTTCTCCTGAATTGTTTTAACATGGTATGGTTACCCGGCACGTTCCCTGACTCATGGAGGTAGGCGATTTTGATTCCCCTCCTCAAACCGGAGAAGGACCGAATGCATCCCAGTAGATGTCGGAGTATTGCTTTGACGTGCTGTGTAGGGAAGACATTGGAACGCATGGTCAACCGTCGCCTGGTTTGGCTGCTCGAGACCAGGCAGCTCCTTAGCCGCTCTCAGTGTGGCTTTCGGAGATGTCGTTCAACTATAGACAACTTGACCCTGCTTGAGACGGCCATCCAGCAGGCCTTCCTACGTAACCATCATTGTCTAGGTGTATTCTTTGACATTAATGACACTACTTGGCGCCGACTTATCTTCAATCAGCTCCATCAGTGGGGCTTTTGTGGCCATCTCCCCATCTTCATTCGGTTCTTTCTTTCCCACCGCCTCTTTCGATATCGGGTTGGTAATTAAGGGTCGCCCTCTTTGCCATCGCCATTAACAGTACCACGTCCACTATCCGGAGTCCTGCCCAGTGCCCCTTCTTTCTGGACTATTTTGCTGTTTTCTGTTCTTCCTCCGGTCTAGTCACTGCTAGTCGGCTGCTGCAGCTTACGATAAAGCGATTAGAGGCATGGACTGCGAAGACGGGTGTTACCTTTTCCGCAGACAAATGTGTGTGTGTTCATTTTAATCGTTCTCGACGTCCTTTTACCTCCCCTGAATTGCGTCTGAGGGACACCATTCTTCCTTTTAGAGACACTGTGAGGTTCCTGAGCCTCACTTTTGATTCCAAGTTGTCGTGGTTGCCATACCTTAAAGACTTCAAGGTGCGGGCCCTGAAGGCACTGAACATTTTGAAGTGTCTGAGCCATCGGTCCTGGGGAGCATATCGGGCGCGTCTGCTGCAGTTTTATAGGGCTTTTGTCCGGTCGCGTCTTGACTATAGATGCACTGTGTATGGGTCAGCGAGGCCTTCGTATCTGAAGATTCTTGACGCAGTACACCATGAGGGTATCAGGCTGGCCACTGGTGCATTCTGTTTCAGTCCCATCCCCAGCCTGTGTGCTGAGGCAGGGGAACCGCCGCTCGCCATCCGGTGGAAACTCCTCATGGTGCGACGGGTGTGTCGATTCCTTGCCTGTCCTACCTCCCCTGCGTACCCTACCGTTGCCCGACTGTCTATGGAACGTCTCGTTTCCAGTCGTTCCAGAGCAGCGAGACCATTTGGGATTCGTGCCAAGCATTTGCTTGAGTCACTTGGTGTGGAGCGTGTGGCACCCCAACTCCAGGGTTTTACCCGCCTGCGTCCCTGGTTGCTCCAGAGGCCCAGCGTCCTTTTAGACTTATCAGAGTACCGGAGGAGCTGCACTCCTGCGTTTGTTTTTACCTCCTTATTTTACGATATTTTAGACCAGCATGCCGACCATGTACCAGTATTTACGGATGGCTCTAAACAGGGGGACTCTGTTGGTTGTGCTGCTGTTTTCCCTGATCGAGTCGTCAAGTTCTGGCTTCCTGCGGCATTTACCATCTTTGATGCCGAATTGTTTGCTATCTTGCGGGCATTGTAGCAAAAATATGGCTTTGAGCACTATGGGACTTAACTTCTGTGGTCATCAGTCCCCTAGAACTTAGAACTACTTAAACCTAACTAACCTAAGGACATCACACACATCCATGCCCCAGGCAGGAGTCGAACCTGCGACCGTAGCAGTCGCGCGGTTCCGGACTGAGCGCCTTAACGGCGAGACCACCGCGGCCGGCAGCATTGGAGCAGATGAGATGTGTTCCCAGTCTTAAGTTACTCATCTGTCCTGACTCCCTGAGTGCCCTTCAGACCATGCAACACTTGCACCCAGCGGATACGGTCGTCCAGAACATCCATGATGCCCTACTCCACCTGCAACGGCAGGGGAAGGAGGTTTCCTTCTGCTGGGTGCCGGGGCACGTGGGTATTAGTGGAAACAAACTGGCGGATGTGGCTGCCAAAGGTGCATGTTCCCTCCCTCACGTTGTTGAATGTGCCGTCCCCCTACATGCTGTTACCTCCCTTTTGCGTTTTCGTGTTATGCGTCAATGGGAAGAGGAGTGGCTGGCAGTTGGTGAAAATAAGCTGCGTTTGGTCAAGGCCAGTCACGATTACCTACTTGTTTCACTTCGATTTCTGTTCTCTTTTCCTTGTGTTTCCTTTCCTTTTTTAGTGCGTTTCTTTTCCTCTTGTTTTGCCTCTGTATGTGAGGATTTGGAACTGCGTCAGGCCTGTGTCTTTTAGCCGTTCTCCTTGTTCGCTGTCCGTCTTCGTCCCTTCACCGCATGTGTTCCTGTTTCTATGCGTTTGGGCGCTGATGACCACGCTGTTTAGCACCCGAAAACCTCAAACCACACACGACGCACACACAACATATGGGAATGAACGTCTTCGACAACAACCATTTAAACAGATGAACAGCCTGTCATTTTCAAGCTCCACTTGTTCGTTGACAATAAGGTGTGGTGAGTTGGAGTTGTGGATGTAAGTTTCTAGCTCGTTGAGCAGATTCATTTCCTTTCCTTTGTTGACAGTGTGTAGTATTTTTAGGTTGTCTGTAATGGCTGTGGCTGAGTGACCATGGTCTTTTAAATGCATAGCTAAGGTGGATTTATCAAAGTTATTTAGCCGGAAGGCATCCATATACTCACGATATCTCTTAGTGAAACTCCGTCCAGTTTGGCGTATGTAGAATTGGGGGCAATTGTCACATAAAAGTCTGTAAATACCTGATACCTTTTGTGGTGGCATTTGCTATTTGTCTTACTGTTGTGGATGATGTGCAGTTATAGCTTGTTTTTAGTGCTGAAAAAAATTTGAATACGAGTTTTCTGAAAGAGATTGGCAATTTGGTATGAAATTTTACCTATAAAGGGTATGTAGGCAAGATTTACAGAAAACCCACCACTAGTGATGTTGTCACTAACAACTCTTCATGTCATCCAGTACAACACAAAATGGCACTCTTCAGATCCACACTTAATCGTATACGTAAAATCCCACTTAGCTCCCATGATCAACAAACATTAACATTAGAATTGAATACGACCCAGATGTAATTGATAAACTTAACAAAAAATCAAAAGGAAACAGTGCACACCTCCTACATCAGATTCACAATAAGGACAAAACACATTTGCCCTCATACCCTTTATAGGTAAAATTTAATACAAAATTGCCAACCTCTTTTGGAAAACGAGTATTCAAATTACTTTCAGCACTAACAACAAGATACAACAGCACATTATCCACAACAGTAAGACAAATAACGAATGCCATCAGAAATCAGGTATTCACAGACTTTTACGTGACAATTGCCCCCAACTCTACATAGGCCGAACCGGAAGGAGTTTTACTATAAGGTACTGTGCGCGTATGGATGCCTTGCGGCTCAGTAACTTTGATAAATCCACCTTTACAACGCGTCTAAAGAACCATGGTCACTCAGCCACAGCCATTACAGACAACCTACAAATACTAAACACTGTCAACAAAGGAAAGAAAATGACTATGTTCAAAGAACTAGAAATTTACATCCACACCTGCAACTCACCACATCTTATTATCAACGAGCAAGTGGAGCTTGCAAACTAATCTTATCTCCACATATTTCATGAAATATTCAAATACAAAAGCTCATTATACCCTGATATAATAACAAAGGAAATATGCTATGGAAATCCGATGTAGCAATCATACAACAGTTCAAGTGTCATTATTGTAATCTGTAAAAGTCATATTGTAAACCCAAACTTTAACTACATTTTCGTAATTTGTAATAGCTTTCAAAATTTCATATGCATAACATCATTGTACTTCCTAGATCTAAGTTCTCTGACAACAGTGTGCTCAAAACAGATCTAACTTTCATTTTTTAATTTTTAATAGCTTTAAGTAATTTCATATATAGATATATCATCGTATATATAACATTGAAGAAGTATCGTAGATCTAAGTTCTCTGATAAAAATGTGGATCAAAAAATTTCATAATGTGGATCAAAAAAACCTCGCAGATTATAATAGCTTTTTAAGTTTCTATATGTACAACACCCTTGCACTTCCTATGGCTCAGTTCTTTGATCATAACCTACACGTTTCTGTATGAGCAACATCTTTACACTTCCTACGTCTAAGTTCTTTGACCATAGCCTACACGTTCGTATGTAAACACAGTGTATTTCACGAGTGCATGTCGTAATATTGAAATATGTAGCTAAACTTTATAAAACTGAAATGTGGACGTGAAAATGATAAAAAGTGTGGAACTAAGTGGAAACACTGTCACTACAGCGTAATTAGAGTAATGATTCGTCATCTTTATCTAAGTAGAGATATGTTTTTGACAAACGCTGCCTTGCCACCTGCAATTGCTCTACTTGTATCTATTTAGTCACCAGAAAATAATATTTTGTGTTGATACAGTGATCTCCAGCAGTATAAACGTGTACACGAATGTATAAACACCTGAGGATGGGCAAAAGCCCGAAACCGGTTGTGTGACGAATAAATAATCTTTCGTTGTGATCGGTAGCGGAAATTTTTCTACAGCCTACAACACATTTAAAAATACTTTCGTATATTTTTCTGGAACAATTCGAAATAAGCGGCCTATAGCAAAAACGTGTTGCAGTACAAAATTACACAACATTAAACTTCCTGTAAAAAAGATCCTATTCATTGTTTTCTTTATGACGTACAGTTTGTGTGAAGAGAGCGAGAAAATAACGAAAATCTCGCGCGACGCGCATGCGCTGGGATATAGGTAGGTTTTGTAATTTAAGGTAGTTTTCCGACTTGATAGCCCACATGAAGTTTCCTGTTTCAAATAATAGTTCCTGTCATCCCTCAATAATGATCATTCGTCCTGGAACATCCTTATGTTGTGTTCAGTTTTTCAATTATTCATTTAACATGGACAGATTAATGCCATCAGGATCCTTTTTACATGAATTTACAAAACTTATGAAAATCACAGTTACTTTAAAAACTCATAATATTTTTAATGTTTAATCTCTACTTCTTCTCTCTACATGTATTAGGCAATTTGCCCATTACGCCTTCTTGGTTGAAATTGTTGATTTTTCTCTGTACTCCTAAATACTTTTCTTCCACTGAGTAATAATGTCATCAAGAATGTACGCAGCTACTCTTGTTAGCAATCTGATCTCTAGGGCTAGTAGTCTGATGGGAACGAGTGTTTCGGCAGTGTTGTCCAGGTACGAGCTTCAAGGATTAGGGAGCAGTAGTTATTGTGAGCAGTTGTGGGTCAACAGTGAGTTCGATAATTTGCACTGTAACGCAGTCCTGTACATTAAACGCTGATCTGAACGATTTTTCAATACCGTTGTCACCTCAAGATGCAATTTTTCGCGACTACTGTCACTTATCTTCGTGAATTATGTTTTGTTTATGGTTCAATGACGGTTATCGCTAAAGTCAAGTAGTGGTCTAGTTCCTTGGTTGGGACAAAGTGATCAGTTGCAGCTTATACTTTTCTATACTTCTCTAGATCACATAAGCTTTTACATAGAGCATCTATTTTTTACGTTTTAGATTAACGTATTGGCATGTCTTAGTTATCATTTCTCTATGACTGATTGACTCTGTTTGCTTTATTTTCAATGGAAGGTGGTCGTTTGTAAGTCCCATTTGCACTGCCTCCGAAATTCATGAACTGTTTTAGCTCTCCCGTAGTCAAACTACATCTACATCTACATCCATACTAAGCAAGTCACCCGACGGTGTGTGGCGGAGGGTACCTTGAGTACCTCTGTCGGTTCTGCCTTCTATTCCAGTCTCGTATTGTTCGTGGCAAGAAAGATTGTCGGTATGCCTCTGTGTGGGCTCTGATCTCTCTGATTTTATCCTCGTGGTCTCTTCGCGAGATGTATGTAGGAGGGAGCAATATACCGCTTGACTCCTCGGTGAAGATATGTTCTCGAAACTTCATCAAAAGCCCGTACCGAGCTACTGAGCGTCTCTCTTGCAGAATCTGGAGTTTATCTATCATCTCCGTAACGCTTTCGCGGTTACTAAATGATCCTGTAACGAAGCGCGCTGCTCTCCGTTGGATCTTCTATATCTCTTCTATCAACCCTATCTGGTACGGATCCCACACCGGTGAGCAGTATTCTAGCAGTGGCCGAACAAGTGTATTGTAACCTACTTCCTTTGTTTTCGGACTGCATTTCCTTAGGATTGTTCCAATGAATCTCAGTCTGGCATCTGCTTTACCGACGATTATTTTTATGTAGTCACTCCATTTTAAATCACTCCTAATGCCTACTCCCAGATAATTATTGAATTAACTGCTTCCAGTTGCTGACCTGCTATATTGCAGCTGAATGATAAAGGATATTTCTTTCTGTGTATTCGCAGCACATTACACTTGTCTACATTGAGATTCAGTTGACATTCCCTGCCCCATGCGTCAATTCGTTGCAGATCCTCCTGTATTTCAGTACAATTTTCCATTGTTACAACCTCTCGATATACTACAGCATCATTCGCAAAAAGCCTCAGTGAACTTCCGATGTTATCCACAACGTCATTTACATATATTGCGAGTAGCAACGGTCCTACTACACTCCCCTGCGGCACACCTGAAACCACTCTTACTTCGATAGACTTCTCTCCATTGAGAATGACATGCTGTGTTCTGTTATCTAGGAACTCTTCAATCCAAACACACAATTTCTCTGATGGTCCAAATGCTCTTACTTTGGTCATTAAACGGCTGTGGGGAACTGTATCAAACGCCTTGCAGAAGTCAAGAAACACGGCATCTACCTGGGAACCCGTGTCTATGGCCCTCTGAGACTCGTGGACGATCGTCTTTTTCGAAACCCATGCTGATTCCTGCAGAGTAGATCTCTAGTTTCCAGAAAAGTCGTTATACTCGAATATAATACGTGTTCCAAAATTCTAAAGCTGATCGACGTTAGAGATATACATCTATAATTCAGCACATCTGTTCGACGTCCCTTCTTGAAAACGGGGATGACCTGTGCCCTTTCCCAATCCTTTGGAACGCTACGCTCTTGTAGAGACCTACGGTACACCGCTGCAAGAAGGGGGGCAAGTTCCTTCACGTACTCTGTTTAAAGCGAACTGGTATCCCTTCAGGTCCAGCGGCCTTTCCTCTTTTGAGAGATTTTAATTGGTTTTCTATCCGTCATCTATTTCGATGTCTACCATTTTTTCATCTGTGCAACAATCTAGAGTAGGGACTACAGTGCAGTCTTCCTCTGTGGAACAGCTTTGGAAAAAGACATTTTAGTATTTCGGACTTAAAACTGTCATCCTCTGTTTCAGTACGATTTTGGTCACAGAGTATCTGGACATTTTGTTTTGATCCACCTACCGCTTTGACATAAGACCAAAATTTCTTACAATTTTCTGCCAAGTCAGTACATAGAACTTTACTTCCGAATTCGTTCAACACCTCTCGCATAGCCATCCTCACACTACATTTGGCCTGGTGTAAGTTTGGTTTGTCTGTAAGACTTTGGCTATGTTTATGTTTGCTGTGAAGTTACCTTTGCTTCCGTAGCAGTTTTATAATTCGGTTGTTCTACCACGGTGGCTCTTTTCCATCTCTTACGATCTAACTTGGTACGTACTCATCTAATGCATATTGTACGATGGTTTTGAAATTTTTCCACTGATCCTCAACACTATCTGTGCTTGAGATGAAACTTTTGTGTTGAGCCGTCAAGTACACTGAAATCTGATTTTTGTCACTTTTGCTAAACAGAAAAGTGCGGGTTTTCCCGTCTGGTTTCCGGTCTTTGGGTAGCATATTTATTGTGTAATCTAGTTTGGTAGTAAATCCATGGAGCTTGCCTTTCAAGTCCAGGAATGGAATCGAGGTCGTCTCCCAAATTATCTCTTTCACCTCCGATGCAAGTTCAGGTACACTGATATACTTAAAGTCTCTGTATGTTGTCAGTTACAATTTATTTCTAGGGTATTTCAGGGAGTGAGCCATGAATATGATGTTGTGAGCTCATTACAGGTACGAGTTTCTTTGCATGTGGATTTCGTGGCAAATATATGTATGAGAGTGTGACTACAGGCTGCATTATTGGTAGGTGCCAGCCGCAATGTAGTTACATTTGAAGGAAAAACAACACACATGAATTTGAAAATAAATATGCAGAATATTTGTGTGTTACTGACATTAGTGTAAGCTCTTAAGTCGAAACGAACTTTTAAAGGTCATTTTTGAAAAAGGCTATCACACCCACTTTCAGAGGTCTGTAGAGTACGCAGATTAGGCAAATATTGTTGAGGAATTCGATATTTACGAACGTACTGAAATTCGACGCGTTTTTCATTACTGTTGGATGACAGAAGCACAGGCAGTAATAAGTCAAAGCTTTTGGATGCTACTGCTCCACCTCCTCATATGTTACTTCTGTTTTGTTTTAGGACAGTAGAGTCTGCACTGACGGAACTGGAGAGTATGCTTGGTTTGAGCCAGGTGGCCACGTTCGTTAGAAGAAAGACATGGATGTCAGTATTCTGTAATATAAGGCGAAGTTCGTCGAAATGAGTTGAAAGTGATGGATAGCTATGTTCTACAGTAACAATACAGACACGATGATGGAAACCGTGGCTGTGTGAGTAGACAAGTTCATAACGTCTAGAGTACAGGCTTTAAAGTTCATTTGCACGATTTTGTCCAGCCTTTATCCGCACCATTATCCTGCCACCTCATGTTCACAAGCTAAGTAACCCATATTCGGATACCACATTATTCAAAATTTTTATCTTTCAGCAGGGAAATCCTCGCATATTGTCAGCCTTATCTTTAAGAGTTCCTTAATCACAATGACTGTTTCACAAATTATCGTATATGATAAAAACTTCACGATTGTGGGATCATAACGTACTACATCCTATTCCATTACTTCCGATAACAGAATGTGCTTCATGTTTATTTGTTTTCACTTCAAGCTTTTTCAATTTAATATGTCTATGTTAACAGTAAATGTTTTAATTTTTCCAGCTAAACAGTCAACACAACAATAAATCATCCATATTGTCTTCGACTAGAAGAATTACAAGCGACGTACCGTACCATTTTACCAAAATGGGAGAAAAACGAAAATGTCGCTACTGTCAGCAGATAATTTCCATGGCTTCTGGCTCATTATGAAACCTGAAAGACATTTAAAGTCGAGGCATCCAATAGTACCTCTGGAACGATGTGGATCAGGAAGTCGATTAAGGTCGCATGCAGAAAACCTAGAAATCATTTATCGTGAACCGTCCTCATTGATGCTTGCTTCCATCTTTGGTGAAATTACCCTCTCAGAAAGGTAAATTGAGTCTCAAATTGTATGCAGCACATCAGTGTCGACAGGTTCTGGACTTAGTCCTGAGTTATTTCTTTTTGTGGTGTGTTCACCCCAACTGTTTTTGATTTGCGACATTCAATAAAAAAGTAAAGCTTTTGATTCTATAAAGCCGTTCACATTATATAAAAGTATGACATTAGATATACAGGTTTCAAAAATGATTTACACGGACTACCATCCTTTCTCTACAGGTGAAGACACAGAATTTTACATGTATGCTTTCCCCGAATATTAATTTACTAAGTCGAAAAACGTTGTCGAATTCTCTAATTCCTAGTCTGTATCATGAGCTGTTCGATAAAATTAAAGATGATTGGCCACCGCAAAGGCAATATGCCTTACGTCTGATGTGTAGACGAGTGTAGTAACATATGTTTCTATGTTCTCACTGCACATATCATAGATGAGGTGAGTGAACTAAAGTCATATCTTTTACAGCGCTCACAATTTGAAGACAGAGCCACTGCAGGAAACATATCAAACTGGGTAAAGTATGTTATTGTCAAATGCAGCATCGATCTTAAACAGACAAAGCGTTAAATACTAAATTAACTGCCATGCTTCTCAAGCTTCCATGTATCCGACACATTCTTTAATCCTCATTGTGCAGCACGCAGTTCATAAGTCCATACTGGACGATGTCAAAAGAATTATGTTTTTTTTTTTTTTTTTTTTTTTTTAAGGAGAGGCCCTTTCTTTTAATCAAATTTGCTGAAATGCGAGAAAATTTAAAAAATGTCCGACTGAAACTAAAACAAGATGTCTCAACCAGATGGAACTCTACTTAGGAAATGTTGCAAAGATTTTCTATAAATAAAACTCCCATAATTTCGCGCCTCACTGTTTTAGGTGGAAATTCGATCACCTTAAACTGAAAGGACTGGGAGATAATGCAACAGATGTGGAAAGTTATCGGTGAGGTTACCAAAGAGGTGTCCTCAGAGAAAACAATCTTACATTCAAAAACGAAAATCTTGCAAAGATTAATGGAACAGCAACTGAAATCTTTTGAAGACAAAAATAATATCCTCAAGAAATAGAATTATTGGTTTATAATTTCCTTAAACGGTTATCAGAGTGGTATGGAATTATCTCCAGGAAAAATTTATTGTTTAAGCAGCGTTACTGGACCCCAGATACAAAATTCAAGAATTTTCAGCAGACAAAATATTTCAGGATTGCCATATGAAAACTATTGCAGAATTGAAAGCGTTGGTTATTAAAAATTAAAAAAAATGAAAACAGGCCATTTCTCAATCAGTTACCACCGTAATGCTTGAGACTTCTTCAACCTGGGAGGAGTCTGATGAAGCTATTGGTCAGCTTCAAGCAAGTCAGAAACCGGAAAGTGCAGCAATTGTCGACTTTGACAGATATTTAGTGGAGGGATATTTGCCTAGAAACAGCGAACCCTTGAACTGGTGGGAAACAAGAAAATTGCTGTGGTCAACACTGTATCAATTTGTTCTAAAAGTGTCGCCGTGACCGAATATTCTCAAAAGCAGGACAAATATGCACTTTCTCAGTGCATATTTGTCCTGCTTTTGAGAATATTCGTTCACAGCGCACTTTTCTCAAGTAACAGACTCACATTGACTAAAATGATCAGATTTTATTGATAAATAACAATGCTGATTTATTTTTCCTTTTTGGGTTGATATGTGATAAGGCTGACTGTAAATGATGAATGCAAATACTCTTTAATTATAGTTATATTATAATTCTTATACTGTATTTTTGCCAATACGAGTGTCGAAATACAACAAGAATGAGTCTTCAATCACAAAAATTTTCCACTTGTTAAAAAATATTTAGGATTGCGTTGTAGTATTTGAAATTTTTACAGCTAACGATATTTAAAACTTTTGTATCACAAAATTACTAGGAATGTAACACAAAATTATTACTCCTCTTTATCTGTTCTTTCAAAATAGGAACAAAGCAGATAAAAATACAGGTTTAGTGACTTGAGTTAAAAAGGCAATGTGCCTTCCTTTTACTTATTTCGTGAGTGAGTGGTGAGTCATGTAAAAGAACTAGTTCACTTCGCTGAGTGATCAGCTCTGAACCGATATCGGAAAAGAATAGTTTTACCCGTCTCTAGTTCTCTGGAACTTTGGGAGCAGAGCGCTCCTCTTTCTGGCGGGGGCATTGTATTGCTATTACGTTCAACAGTGCCCGAATGCTCCTGGTCACCCACCAGATAGCGATGTCAGGAGTCGTCGTTCTGGTTTCGCGTGGAAACGTCATATGCCGTTGAATGGCACCAAAATGATCCGACCAGCTAGTTGATGTCATGAAATTTGAGTTTAAAAGCTTTCCGTCGAGCTGTAGGGCAACAGTGAGTAATTATTCGGTTTCTTCGTGTGGAAGGGGGGGGGGGGGGGGGTACGCGTAATTATGCACGAAATCAGAGGACAAATCAACATCGTCGTTCTTAATGAGCAGCACGCATTCGCGGAGTATGCTATTGTTTCAGTACTTATGAAGGCTACCATGGACAGTTCTAGTGTGAAAGAGTAATTTTGAAAAGCGATACAGCAATGGCAATCTTCAGTGTGATGACGGTACGAAAATTTAGCTAAAAGAAGGCACATCTTTCGCCGCCTGCTAATTTATTTAATCGACTCCTACTAGTTTCTGTTTTATGCCATTTTGAAGTGATTTACTGCAATAGGAAAATGAGCCACGTTTATTGAAATGGCAGCGTCTTTAAATTTTCGTGTGCTGTTCGTTTTGGTTCAGTCGTCTGGTTAGTTTGACATTGTGACAGTTCAGTAGGGCACCTTATTACACTGTCAAGACAATGACATATTTTCATGATGGTTTACAGATTAATTTGTCAACCAGTAGAGAGTGTTTCCGAATGAGTATTTGACTAATGACTCATTTTTACTGGAAGATCATACATCTCCAGTTAAAAAATTTAAATGATTATAGAGAGTAGTGGAATACGAGTAGCTGAGAGACTGCAGTATATGGCAAGTATTCAGGTTTGGTACACTAGGAGAGTATTTCAATTTATACTTGGAAATTGATGTGCTACTGTTCGACGATATGTTCGAAAACTTTTAAGGTCCATGCCTTAAAACATACAAACTGCATCATCCTCATAACATTACTTCACCTGGCTTGGCATGGGATGGACCGGTGAAAGCAGAGAGCAGAATTGGTGTCTATTGCGGATATTGATTAATTGCAGTTTAATGAAAGCAGTATTAGAGGGACGTATTGCTCATTATTGAAGCACGTATGTCATTGCAAACGATCGTTTTACGGCTAGTTATGAATGCGTAGTTGACGAATCTTCCACTTAATCTGTTGATTCGTGTGGTTGTTACCGCTGGGCAACGTTACAGTGTCTTCCAGTGACCGATTTTATGTAGTTTCTACAGAAACTGTTAAAGCTTTCGATGCGGAAAACATATCAGACGATTCTGACAAAGGATAAATTTCACACGTGGATCTCGTATATCCTGAGGGTATTCACGATTTTCAATCAGACTGGCTCTTATTTTTCCAAAAATGGCACCTCCATACAATCGTAGCAACAGCAAAAAAATTAATTTCAAGTTTATATGATGTCATTCACTGCAGAAATCTGAAAGGAAGTTTGTATCATAAATCGGTACTAAAAAAAGATTCATTGAATCATGTAGACAAGCTTCCTGGATGAAGCCATACATTGAAATTAATGCACAGAAATGTACCAGTGCAATCAATGATGCCAAGAACAAACCTTCGAAACTAATGAATATGAGTGTGTTTGGTACCCCCAAGCAAACCGCAATAAGAGAGATGTAAGGCTGCTGCATTGATTACAAAATCTAAATTTCAAAAGAGTGTTACTTTTACCGAAAATTTTGATGCTGTTGAATTTAACAAGCTTAATGTATTGTCTGATAAACGTAAGTCATTAGAATGGCTATTTTGGATATTTCATAGATCCCTCTTAGAGACATTCACTATAGAATGTACCAAAGAAGTTGTCAGAAAAGCACATAAAACTGTGTTTTACGGATATGGATAGGTTCATTTATTATACTAAAACTCCAAATATTGACAAGGATACCAGGGACGATGTACATACACTCCTGGAAATGGAAAAAAGAACACATTGACACCGGTGTGTCAGACCCACCATACTTGCTCCGGACACTGCGAGAGGGCTGTACAAGCAATGATCACACGCACGGCTCAGGGGACACACCAGGAACCGCGGTGTTGGCCGTCGAATGGCGCTAGCTGCGCAGCATTTGTGCTCCGCCGCCGTCAGTGTCAGCCAGTTTGCCGTGGCATACGGAGCTCCATCGCAGTCTTTAACACTGGTAGCATGCCGCGACAGCGTGGACGTGAACCGTATGTGCAGTTGACGGACTTTGAGCGAGGGCGTATAGTGGGCATGCGGGAGGCCGGGTGGACGTACCGCCGAATTGCTCAACACGTGGGGCGTGAGGTCTCCACAGTACATCGATATTGTCGCCAGTGGTCGGCGGAAGGTGCACGTGCCCGTCGACCTGGGACCAGACCGCAGCGACGCACGGATGCACGCCAAGACCGTAGGATCCTACGCAGTGCCGTAGGGGACCGCACCGCCACTTCCCAGCAAATTAGGGACACTGTTGCTCCTGGGGTATCGGCGAGGACCATTCGCAACCGTCTTCATGAAGCTGGGCTACGGTCCCGCACACCGTTAGGCCGTCTTCCGCTCACGCCCCAACATCGTGCAGCCCGCCTCCAGTGGTGTCGCGACAGGCGTGAATGGAGGGACGAATGGAGACGTGTCGTCTTCAGCGATGAGAGTCGCTTCTGCCTTGGTGCCAATGATGGTCGTATGCGTGTTTGGCGCCGTGCAGGCGAGCGCCACAATCAGGACTGCATACGACCGAGGCACACAGGGCCAACACCCGGCATCATGGTGTGGGGAGCGATCTCCTACACTGGCCGTACACCACTGGTGATCGTCGAGGGGACACTGAATAGTGCACGGTACATCCAAACCGTCATCGAACCCATCGTTCTACCATTCCTAGACCGGCAAGGGAACTTGATGTTCCAACAGGACAATGCACGTCCGCATGTATCCCGTGCCACCCAACGTGCTCTAGAAGGTGTAAGTCAACTACCGTGGCCAGCAAGATCTCCGGATGTGTCCCCCATTGAGCATGTTTGGGACTGGATGAAGCGTCGTCTCACGCGGTCTGCGCGTCCAGCACGAATGCTGGTCCAACTGAGGCGCCAGGTGGAAATGGCATGGCAAGCCGTTCCACAGGACTACATCCAGCATCTCTACGATCGTCTCCATGGGAGAATAGCAGCCTGCATTGCTGCGAAAGGTGGATATACACTGTACTAGTGTCGACATTGTGCATGCTCTGTTGCCTGTGTCTATGTGCCTGTGGTTCTGTCAGTGTGATCATGTGATGTATCTGGCCCCAGGAATGTGTCAATAAAGTTTCCCCTTCCTGGGACAATGAATTCACGGTGTTCTTATTTCAATTTCCAGGAATGTAAATGCTTTGATGCTTTCCATGTAAATAAAAGTCACAACATTCCGAAAGTGAATAAAAAGGACGTTGGATCAATGAAACCGAGTTGAATGGTGAACATATTTGTTGGTCTTCGAGCTAAAACGTATGCACTCTAGACCGAGTCAGGATACATAATGCATAGAGCAAAGGGTCTGAAACAGTCTTCTGTTAAGGAGTTAAGCATGGACGAGTTCTGACAGTTGTGCAGTATATGAAAGTATCATGCAGTTTCAACTGCAGAGTAGCAAAATTCAGGTTTTTCAGCATACGATGATTAACATTATATAGTATCATACAAGGTGAACATCTCAGCTTGGCTTTACTACCATCTGAAAATGATGATAATGATGATTTTAATGGCTTAGGAGGTTAGTACTAACTGATACGTGATGATGACGGATTTCGTTTGTTATGTGGGAAAATCGTAATAAGGTGACTTTTAGCTAGTTTTAGTGTGCATCTGAAAAACATAAAATGCAAAAACATGAACGTATACCATTGTATGTGTACGAAAAATTGTAAGAAATATTAAATAAGTGAAAAATGTCACAGGGGTGAATTACTTAGCTTGGTGCACTACCATCTGAAAATATAAATAAGTTAAATCTGATTCGTAACTGAATATAGTGTAAATGTGAAAATGTAAAAACGTTGTATAATTTAAACTCTGTCTATCCTTCATCAGAGCTAAAGTGTATGTAATAGGCTTTGCTGTATTGTGCATACAGATGTCCTTAGTACAGTACTAACCAGAATTATTACTACAACTGCAAGTAGCAAATGCAAGTAGTCTCAGATGTTACTAAACTTGGTAAATTCTACATACTTATTCTTGCCACTGGACCTGTATTGTTCACTGCCTTAAACAGTGTGCAGTCAACAAAGTGTGCATCTAACATTTCGCTGCAATGCAATCTTTTCTGTGATAACGTTTGTATCTAGAGAATTTTTGTTCAGCTTTTTACTGCTATTACCTCTCTAATATATTACACAGTTGTTGGCTTATTCGAGCGACTGCTACAGAAAAAGAGTTGTGCAATTTGACATAAATATTTTTAGTGAAGTGTGATACAGAGAGAAAGAGAGAGAGAGAGAGAGAGAGAGAGAGAGAGAGAAGCAGGGAGAGAGAGATGAAATTTACTAATGAGGCGATACATCATTTAGCATATAAACAGAAAGAAATGAAATGTACTAATGAGGCAGATATGAGCTGAGTAATCGAATACTTTTGAATGCAATGCCATTTTACGCAGTTCAGATGAAGTTAACATATTTTTTCGGAATACTTCAGTATTGTGCATAACTTTAATAAATAATTGGATTTCTTTTACAGTTGGCAGGCTACATACTGATTGGACCTTTTAGTTTTAATAGCTACTCGGTAAAATACCGCATTGTGATTAACTGTTTCACTTTAATGAATGCCAATTAAAAATTTTTATAAATGTTACTGACTTAGCAAGTATGTTGAAATACTGGACCACCTACTCTTAATTCAGTCCCGCAAAGTTATGTATGACTATATGCAGAATTTAACGTCGCTTGATTGGAGGTCTTGCATGTGTTGGTTTGCATTCGATGCAGATGAGTTCGATCCTCTTTCAACAATGCTTTCGTCATACATGTACATTCTGGATTCCTCTGCTGAACAAGAGTAAAAGGCCATGTTAAATACCCAAGTTTATCTCATATAGAACAGTTCACTAGTTGTAAGTAAGGGAACTGGAAGATCTGGAAGATATTACAAAAAAGATCTCTTTAAGTGATGCATCTTCTTGGGATGAGTACTAACACTGTTTCCCCTGTCAATACTTGCATTCAAAGTGTCACATTTTTCACGTGTTTCTGAGTGAGGAAAGCCAAGAAAAGAGAGATTAAACTTTGTGTTAATTATATGAATAAAAAAAACTTAGAATTTACTAGTACTTTAATATTATTTTTACTTTTATTTTTCATGCAAAAAATTTTTCCTTTAAATATTTTAGGTGTAGCATATGCATTTTCAGAACGTTAAACTCTGTATTCAGGAGCTCTTCCTTGCTCGAGCTTCTTGACTAATGAGTAGAACTTGCTGGATGCGTCTTCATCTGTTCAGATGTCTACTGCACACTGTGATCATGTACTTAGTTCATACCGTTTCTCTGGTGATCGACTTTATATACTGATGGAATAATAGACATCTGCATATGCTCAGGTAGACTCTCAGTAGACCTTATTGATCCCATCTCGGTTACAGAATTCTTTCTTGCATACTATGAACTCTGAGTTATCCATGCAGACCCATGAAATTACACTTTGTCATTAATATTTTCATCATCAAAATCGTCATAATCTAAATTTAAAAATGTAACTCCTCCATATCAGACACGCCTAGTATTTAAATGCTGAAGCTGTGTGTTTCACATCCATTTCTGGTACTTAGTCGTCATCCTCACTATGAGAATTGTCATTTTAGATGGCAATTTTTTTTCTTTTTCCTCTGCATCAAGCTTCAATGATGTTTCCTATAACAAAGAGTGCATGAGTAAAATTTATAAATGATTAAATATTACTGTATATGCGATTTATAATTATATGGAGGTATGTTAAGTTTTTATCTTCATGAAACCTGTTAGTATGGTAGAGCAAATCAAATCTAATAACGAACTAGATCTATTTAATATTGGGTGTCATGACAAATTATTAGTTCACTTATGTATACATCCTGAGTATCCAGTTCATCAAATTTTTAAATTCCCTAAAAACATTTTTTCTATTTCTTTTGGGAGCATCGCACGCATTTTCTATTACATGAGAAATCCATACCTGCATATTTTGCTGGAGAAAATTTTCCAGTAGTTAATACATAGCCTTCTGCATGCAGAATTTTCATTTTTCTGTCATTTCTTTTATGAATTTTCGTCATTTATTGCCCATTTCTTTCATTTCAGTGGAGAAGTTTCAGCAGAACTTGCAAACTGTGCCAGAAAAATTAAAGCTAAATAGATGTAGGCTTTCCAGTTTAAGAAGTTTGGCTTCGTAAGCACACATTACCACACTTGCTTTGCAAGATACTTGTGCCTAATAAATAATTTTAAAAAAACTGAGGGTGTCGGCTCTGCTTATATTCCAGATCATTTGTTTACAGTGAAACTCAAAACACAGTTTTCAACATAAATTACGTGGAACACAGCACCACCTGTGTTGATCTGAAACTTTTGATGTAAACATACTTCCTCGAACCTGTAATAAATGTTCTAGGATCCTGCAAGTAAACCTTCGCCGTTGAAAAATCTGTGTAGTGAGAGAACCATTCCCGTGGAAACAGCAGTCGTCTTGAGAGCATGGAATAGTAATTATGAAACCCTAATGAAAATGAACTTCTATATTTAATTTGCTCAGGGAAAGACGTATAAATAAATGAAGGGATTCTGTTTTACTGAGTGATTACTGAAAATCCCGAAGAAACAAATACTTTTACATGCAACAGCATAGTTAATAGCACAAAAATCACTTGATGCCCATAGCCACGATCAGCCAAAGAATTCATTGGCAGCGTAGTTTTGGAACTACAAGAATCCTTTGATGAATGAAAAACTTGTTTGCTCGACTCGATTACGACTTAGGTACAATGCATAAATAGAGCGGAAACTGCTACACAATAAACCTAAGCGTTAGTCCCACTCTGTTGTTCATATTGTTTCAGCTTCAGCGACAAGTAGTATATCTGACCATTCCCTCTCGGTCCGAAAACTAGTTTGACGCAGCTCTTCGCCTACTTTATACTGTACAAGCCTCTTCATGCGAAATAACTACTGCAACTTGCAACCCTCTGAATCTGCTTACCGTATTCATTTCTTCAACTCACTTTACAATTTTTACCCATCACACGTTCTTCCAATATTAAACTGGTGATCCTTTAATGTCTCAGAACGTGTCCTGTCAATTAATACCTTCTTCTGGTCATGTTGTGCCACAAATTTCTTTTCACCCCAGTTATATTCTGTATCTCCTTATCAGATGCGTGATCTGTCGTCCAATTCTCAGCATTCTTCTGTAGAACTATTTATCGTCCATGTTTCACTTCAACAAAAGGCTACAATCCGTACAAATACAAATGTTCAAATGTGTGTGATTTAATAAGGGACCAAACTGCTTAGGTCATCGGTCCCTAGACTTACATACTACTTAAATTAACTTATGCTAAGAACAACACACACACACCCATTCCCGAGGGAGGACCCGAACCTCCGGCGGGAGGGGCCCCGCAGTCCGTGACAGAATGCCTCAAACCACGCGGCCACCCCGCGATGCGTACAAATACATTCAGAAAAAAATTTCTGACACTACATTCAATGTTACCAAATTTCTTTTTTTTTCAGGAACACTTCACTCGTCCTTGCCAGTGTACCTTTTATATACTCTCTACTTCGGCCACCATCATTTCAACTACTAACATTGTCAAAGCTGATAAACATCCCGGTACCATAAAGATACAGAACATGAAGCGCAGGGAAACAAAGAACACTTGTTAAAACTCGAAGAAGAATACCGGTTGCAGTGGAAGCAGCTCGAATGTTAAATAAAATCCTTCACGCTCACATAACACAAGGTATTTTCCAGTGGTGCGATGAGTGGTATTGGGTGATTTTAATTAAAGTGCAGCTAATCTATGAGGTAAACTGTGGTCTGTAGTTACCACAAGGAAGCAAAACTTGGTAGATATTCTAATGCGTTAATGCAGAACCAATTTACGCTGGGAAAAAATTAGTCCACTTCGGCCACCAGGTGCTAATTTGGCACAGTGAATGCAAGAAAGACGTACAGAAATGTTTCCTTGTATAACGGATTAGGGACGGGACGTAGGGGTAAATGGTTAAACAAGTGAGAAAGACATGATCTTGATTTTATTATTAACCGCCACTTACACAACTTGTTCAATATTAGCACCGGAGACGTCACCCAGAGGCTGCAGTCGTTATCCTGAAGGCACTGGAGCGGATGAATCGTGTTCGGGGCAATCGATTTCTCCTCTGTTCCGATTCTGTTAGTGCCTTACAATCATCGCAGAATCTGTACCCAATTGAGGAGATGGTCCAGCTGATATATGACCAACTGTACTTGCTCCAACGGCGGGGTAAGGATGTATCCTTCTGCTGGGTGCCTGGTCGTGTAGAAATATGGGGCAATGAACAGGCCGATCGGGCTGCCAAGGAGGCCTGCAGAGAGCAGGATGTGGTCCAGTGTCCTATTCCCTTGCAGTCTGTCATCTCTGCACTCCAGAAGAAGTACATGGAGTTGTGGGAGGAAGAATGGCTGGCGGTGACAGCCAATAAACTGCGGTTGGTGAAGTCAACAACTCGGCCATGGCGTTCCTCCTGCCGGTTGCTCAGGCGGGAAGAAGTGACCCTCACGCGTCTTCGGATTGGGCACTGTCCTCTCACACATAGTTTTCTATTACGGCGGGAGGATCCCCCGATTTGTGATGCTTGTGGTGTGCATATCTCTGTCCGGCACATTTTAACAGACTGCATTTTACTGAGCTGGCGCTGAAGACCTTGCCGTCGAGCGCCCATACAACCCTCTCCATCTCCATCACATCGTAAAACGACGTGATCAACAGTGGTTTGCAGCATTTCCGGTGAAATCTGAGTAACGAGGTCCTTTATACTGGCCTTCAGATCACGTAGTGACTGAACGTGGCCCTGGTAAATGCGTTCTTTGAGATATCCGCAGAGCTAAAAGTCACATGGATTCAGATCAGGCGATCTTGCAAGCCATGCATGTGAAAAACCTCTGGAGAAAACACGTCCGTGAAAGGTTGCATTAATCAGATATTTCCCTGGTAGATCTCTATGAGGTGTTGCCCTATCTTGCATGAAAACAGTGGTTTTCACGCAGTTGTGCTTTTCCAAAGCATGAATCTCATGCTGAACAAGGAGGTCTCGATAACGTGCAGACGTCATGGTGCATCTAACACACCTTCTGTGTGTATTCACTTCAAAGAAGAACGGACCGAGATCAAAGATTCTTGTAAACCTGCAGCACACAGCAACGTTCGGCGAATGCAGTGTATCTTCGCGCACAAGACTCAGTTTGACAGTATCTCAAATTCGGCAGTTCTGTATGTTCTACATTCTGTAGTGTGAAATGTGCATCACTCCACGGAATACTGCCCGGACACGTGACATCAACTTCTAACGGTGCCAGAAACCGAAGAGCAAATTCTGAACTATGTTGCGGGTCATGAAGATCCAGTTGCTACACTACTGGCCATTAAAATTGCTACACCGAAAAGAAATGCAGATGATAAACGGGTATTCATTAGACAAATAAATTATACTAGAACTGACATGTGATTACATATCCACGCAATCCTAAGAAATCAGTACCCAGAACAACCACCTCTAACCGTAATAACAGCCTTGATACGCCTGGGCATTGAGTCAAACAGAGCTTTGATGGCGTGTACAGGTACAGCTGCCTATGCAGCTTCAACACCACAGTTAATCAAGAGTAGTGACTGCCGTATTGTGAGGAGCCAGTTGCTCGGCTACCATTGACCAGACGTTTCCAATTGGTGAGAGATCTGGAGAATGTGCTGGCCAGGGCAGCAATCGAACATTTTCTGTATCCAGAAAGGCCCGTACAGGACCTGCAACATGCGGTCGTGCATTATCCTGCTGAAATGTAGGGTTTCGCAGGGATCAAATGAAGGGTAGAGACACGGGTCGTAACACATCTGAAATGTAACGTCCACTGTTCAAAGTGCCGTCAATGCGAACAAGAGGTGACCGAGACGTGTAACCAATGGCACCCCATACCATCACGCCGGGTGATACGCCAGTATGGCGATGACGAATACACGTTTCCAATGTGCGTTCTCCGCGACGTCGCCAAACACGGATGCGACCATCATGATGCTGTAAACAAAACCTGGACTCACCTGAAAAAATAACGTTTTGCCATTCGTGCACCCAGGTTCGTCGTTGAATACACAATCGCAGGCGCTCCTGTCTGTGATGCAGCGTCAAGGGTAACTGCAGCCATGGTCTCCGAGCAGATAGTCCATGCTGTTGCAAACGTCGTCGAACCGTTCGTGCAGATGGTTGTTGTCTTGCAAACGTCCCCATCTGTTGACTCAGGGATCGAGACGTGGCTGCACGACCCGTTACAGCCACGCAGATAAGATGCATGTCATCTCGACTGCTAGAGATACGAGGCCGTTGGGATCCAGCACGGCGTTCCGTATTACCCTCCTGAACCCACAGATTCCATATTCTGCTAACAGTCATTGGATCTCGACCAACGCGAGCAGCAATGTCGCGATACGATAAACCGCAAAGTCTGAAACGTGATGGTACGCATTTCTCCTCCTTACACGAGGCATCACAACAACGTTGCACCAGGCAACGCTGGTCAACTGCTGTTTGTGTATGAGAAATCGGTTGGAAACTTTCCTCATGTCAGCACGCTGTAGGTGTCACCACCGTCGCCAGTGCTATGAGAAAGCTCTGAAAAGCTAATGATTTGCATATCACAGCATCTTCTTCCTGTCGGTTAAATTTCGCGTCTGTAGCACGTCATCTCCGTGGTGTAGCAATTTTAATGGCCAGTAATGTACATCATCTGGATCTTCTGCGGGTTCCAGTGTAAAATAGACCGCAAAACATTCCGCACTGTTGACCATCGAATGGACAGTTCTTGTTACCCTGCACGAGCACTAGTGCCACCAGGGGTTTGTACTGCATGGTCAATTAAAACATGAGCAACCTCTTCATTAACTTCCACTGGGATAGAACGGCTTCCTCTTCCAGGTGCCACACCAAACTCACGCCTGTTTTCGAATTTCGTTACCGTCTTCTTCAAACCATTTAATGACTTCGGGGCTCTCATCAGATGTTCGAATCAGCGATACTCTCTCAGTGCAAGGTCGCGCGTAGTGGCCGCATGGTTTGAGGCGCCATGTCACGGATTGCGCGGCCCCCTCCCGCCGGAGGTTCGAGGCCTTCCTCGGGCATGGATGTGTGTGTTGTTCTTAGCATAAGTTAGTTTAAGTAGCGTGTAAGTCTAGGGAGCGATGACCTCAGCAGTTTGGTCCCTTAGGAATTCACACACACACGCACACACACATACACACATTTATTGCAGCACTATGATCGCTGCCGTTCACATGAAACAGTCTCACTAATGGTGCACCGTCTTTCTTCTCTATAGCCGCGCTCTTCACTCCCGGTATGACCTGCCAGCTAATAGCGTGGATGTCATACTGTCATAAAAAGTGTAGAGTGCCAGATTTATAGCCGGTGGCCGCAAATCGAACTAATTTCTTTTCAGTGTAAATCGTTTTCGCATTAACGCATTAGAATATCCACCAAGTTTTACTGCCGTACGATAATTACAGCCCATGCGGGATCTCCTTTAGTAACTGCGCTTTGATTATAACCATACTGTGTATGGATTTCCATTACTTTATGAAGTAACCTGCACAATTTAATGTGCATTGACGAGTGCTGTGCGACAGTTGCTGTACATCAGTGCAGAAATACGCAGAAAGTCATTTTAATGAGAACTGCGTTCGCATGGCGAGGATTTGTAAAAATAACTTCTGGCTTTTGTAGAACGTCTCGTCATTCAGCAAACACTCAACATCGAGAAATAAACTTTTAAAAGTAGTCGTGAAATACGTTGTCCAGAAATGTGATGCACCTATCGGCCTGTGTTATGAGGGAACTTCGATGCGTTTTAAACATCCAGACAGTCGTGTCGCTTTGCCAGTCACTGACGATGTGAGCGATGGTTATGGACCTGCTACAGCCGTCGGCACACGGACCGTGCATCCGAACGTTGAGAGTTGAGCGTGCCGAGTTTCTGACGTCATAGCGTGGAATAGCACGTTCGGGAGTCTTTCCGAACGTGCAGAGCAATATCTGGCATGTCAGATATTCTGAGCGTGCGGCTGAGCGTTGACCAATGAGATGGCACAACGCCACCTACGTCACACGCACGCCGTCTCCCTTCAGTATAGAGTTGTGAGGCACCATATTGGCTTTCATTTCAAGCCTATACGTATATATGCCGTTTCTGAGCACCAGCAAATTGAGAATCACTGGAGAACCCGTTGTTAACTGTGTGATTCGTTCCAATAAAATAATGAGAAACATCATATTCGTGGCAAAAGAATTATTGTAACTTACATATTGTAAGAGTAGGCTATTTGCATGGGGTAACATAATCTGATTAAATGTAAAGGTTGAGTTATTGGTTTACCATAATGACTAGCGTCGCTATCATGTATGCTGTTCTTTATTGGGACAGTGGTTCGCGCCTTGACACTCCCAAATTTTTTCCTAACATTCGCGTTTCTATTAGGTTCTGATACTTTATTATTAGTTTAATATAAGTATATACTATAATATTTGATGTTATGTAAATATAAGTTCACCTCTTTTTGAGGGGTGACTTTGTTCAATTAACTTAATCTACAGGACAGCTTGCGCTACTTGTATAAAGATATTTTTCTCCTTTTTCTTTTACGCTTCGTAATTCACATGTTGCAAAGATTCTGCTACTGGGTAGGAACAGTGATCAAGTAAGACTGACTTTGGGGTTTTACTAAAATGTGGGAATGATGAAATAATGTTTACCTTACGCAGAGAAGTATTCCAAAATTGTACCGCACTGTTTGTAATGCAACTTTTATAAGGCTGTGTCCTTACTGATTGGACATGATACTTCCCTTTTCGTGGACGATGGAGGAATTGTGGGGTTTAATAGAGCTAACGTGGGAATTTTATGAGCGCCCGTTGAGTAATCAGTGTGATTTACGAACTAGAAACATCCCTCAACTGCCGCTGGAGTGTGTTGCGATCGCGTATACCACGTTGGGGCCCACGTACCGTGTGTACAAGTCGCATCGTTCCTGAGCGCTCATCGTTAACGTTCGACAGCACGGTCCGTGTACCGACGGCTTACGAGTAGGTCGTAGGGCGAGGCAAACAAATTCCGGCACAAAGCAGCGAGAGGCTGTCTGGGACAGCGCGCCCCATACACTGCAAGGAGTGGAACATCACCACTCTCCAACTTCTTTACACCAGCATTTCGTCTATGATTAGCTTATGAAAGAACTGACGTCTAATCTAATAAACCCGATCCTCGTGCTTCCGAACTGAATATGAATCTCTTAACTGGGTGATTCTTAAAACAGTACGACTCTTCCTCCATCAGTAAAACGGAAATGGTTACTTGGAGGAACTTTCAGAAATATTACACAATGCTCTGCAGAAGGACGAGACAGAGAACTATCAAAACATGTTAGCAACTCAGTGGAAATGAATGAGTGCATGTAGCGAAATTCTCCCAGTCATCCACAGAATGCTGGAAGTCGCATGGCGTGATGCCAGACTGACTACAATTCAAAATGGGCTAGACCTTGCAACACGGAAAAAGACAGAGTGTCAATGAGCAAGCAGTTGCGGTGCATTGTGATGGTGTTCTTTACGTCAGGGTCCAGAAACAACATCTGGATGACTTTACGGGGGAAGGGTCATCGGGAAACTGGAAAAAAACGAAGTGACGGATGTATCCCACGAGACTGATATTGCTCACATCATTGTTTCACCTGCGTGGGGAACGTTCTGAACCAAAGGGGAAGAGGTGATAGATCACGGCCAAATGCAGCAGCAGACGACCGATGCATTATCATCAGGCAAGAAAAAACCAACTCAAACAGCGGTTGCAATTGCAACTATATACAACAGGATTGGAAAGCACACAATCTCACGCTCCGCAGAGCAAGGAAAATGCGTGTGGGTGGTTTCTTTCCCGAGGACAGTGCGTTGTGTTCCGTTGTCACCCACATATTGGCTGAATCATTTGCGATGGTGCCAAGAGCGTAAGGACTGGACCAACGAACAGTGGGGTCGCGTGCTCTACTCGGATAAGACCAGATTCATTCCGAGTGGTGATTCTGGAAGTACCCTCATATGGCGAGAGGTGGAAACACGTAATGCAACCACGATCATTGTTCAACATGATTATTTTGGTTGGGATGTGATGTTGCACGGTTGTAATGACCTCAAAATCTTTGAATGGGTGCGCTCCCTGGTCAACATTATTGTGACACTGTACCTCCTTCCTCGTATGAGCCTTTTCTGAGATGTATTAGGCCCTTACTTCAATTCTATGGATCACAACTGATCAGTCGTTTTGTGCACAAATTGGCCTCTAAGGAATCTAGGCATCGTGTCGTCAGCCAAGGCGGACGTCGCACGAATCTACAGCCTGCGTAATTATCCCCATAATCATACACTAACTCAGTATAGTTGGGGTTGGGTTGGGTTGTTTGGGGAAGGAGACCAGACAGCGAGGTCATTGGTCTCATCGGATTAGGGAAGGATGGGGAAGGAAGTCGGCCGTGCCCTTTCCAAGGAACCATCCCGGCATTTGCCTGGAGCGATTTAGGGAAAGCACGGAAAACCTAAATCAGGATGGCCGGACGCGGGATTGAGCCGTCGTCCTCCCGAATGCGAGTCCAGTGTAACTCAGTATAGTGTTCCAGCCCTACTGTACTATATCTGCCTACACAGAGATTGGTAAGAGCGAACTTTAATGTCCCAGTACCGCTGTGAAATCACCGCGTCTTCAGAATAACTCCATTGCGTGGAATAGACGAATTGTTATTTATGAAACTCTACCACTTATTTTCCATCTCTAATCAGTCCCACGTTAAAGTTCAATAATAAGTCCTTTCTATCGTTCCACAAAATAAATCACTAAAAACCTAAATACTGCATCATCTGCAACAACATTTAAAATGCACGCTACTATATTTTCCTACAACTTATACAGACAAGCGCCATTTCAAATCAGTAACGAGCCTCAATAATGATTCAGAGGAGACAACAAAACCAACCCATATTACGTGGCATGCAATACATCAGTAGCTAAGGACCTACATACGCTGAAGCAGCAAAGAAACAGGTATGGGCATGCGTATTCAAATACAGAGATATGTAAACAGGCAGAATACGGCGCTGCGATCGGCAACGCCTGTATAGTACAGCAAGTGTCTGGCGCAGTTGTTGGATCAGTTACTACTGTTACAATGCAAGTTATTAAGATTAAGTGAGTTTGAACGTGGTGTTATAGTCGGCGCACGAGCGATGGGATATAGCATCTCTGAGTGAAGTGAGGATTTTCCCTAACCACCATTTCACGACTGTACCGTGAATATCAGGAATCTTACCGGATCTCCGACATCGCTGCGGTCGGAAAAAGATCCTGCACGGAAGGGACCAACGACGACTGAAGAGAATTGTTCAACGTAATAGAAGTGCAACCCTTGAGCAAGTTGCTGCAGATTTTAATGCTGGGCTATGAACAACTGCCAGCGTGCGAACCGTTCAACGAAACATGAACGATATGTGCTTTCGGCGCCGAAGGCCCACTCGTGTACCCGTGACGACTCACGACACAAAGCTTTACGCCTCTCCTCGGCCCATCAATGCCGACACTGGACTGTTGATGACTGGAAACATGTTGCCTGGTCGGACGAGTCTGGTTTCAAATTATATCGAGCGGATGGACGTGTACTGGTATGGAGACAACCTCATGAATTCATGGACCCTACATGTCAGCAGAGGACTGTTCCAGCTGGTGGTTGCTCTGTAATGGTGTGGAGCGTGTGGAGTGATGTTGGACCACTGATATGTCTAGGTACGACTCTGGCAGGTGACACGTACGTAAGCATCCTATCTGATCACCTACATCCTTTCAAGTCCATTGTGTATTCCGAAGGACTTGGGCAATTCCAGCAGGACAAGGCGACAACCCGAACGTCCGGAATTGTAAGAGAGTGGCTCCAAGAACACCCTTCTGAGTTTAAACACTTCCACTGGCCACCAAACTCCCCAGACATGAACATTGTTGAGCATATCTGGGATGCCTTGTAACGTGCTGCTCAGAAGAGATCTCCACGCAGTCGTACTGCTACGGTTTTATGGACAGCCCTGCAGGATTCATGCTATCAATTGCCTCCAGCAATACTTCAGACGTTAGTCGAATCCAAGCCACGCTGTGATGCGGCACTCCTGGGTGCTCACGGGGACCCTACATGATATTACGCAGGTGTACGAGACATGCCAGCACCCAGGAACTTGAAAGAACTTCAGTCTGTGTTGGGCAGAATTACATATTATGTTAGGTTTATACCAAATGCAGCTCAGATTGCAGCGCATTTGCAACGCCTTAGGCGTAAGAACGTTTCTTTTGTTTGGTCTTCGGAATGTGAAGCTGCTAACCACAAGCTCAAATGTGCTTTGTTGAGTGATCGCCATTTGATTCCTGTCGATCCCTCCAAACCTGTTGTTATGGCTGTCGATGCATCTTCTCACGGCATTGGAGCGGTTCTCTCGCACCGCAGTAATTCTGTCGATCGCCCTATCGCTTTTACGTCTAAGTTGCTCAATTCTCCCCAGCAAAACTGTTCTCAAATCGAGAAAGAAGCTTTAGCTATTGTATATGGAGTGACGAAGTTTCATGATTTTTTGTACGGTCGCGAGTTCTATTTGGTCACCGACCATAAGTCTTTGACGTCGTTGTTTCACCCGTCAAAGCCATTTTCAGCCCGTACTGCACAAAAGTGGCAACGTTGGTCTTTGAGATTGTCTAACGACAATTACGAAATTTTGTTTCAGCCTATGGCCAAGAATGGTCATGCCGAAGCTTTGCCTCGTCTACCTATCGGCCCTAACGAAATGTTTGATTCTTCCGAATTGTCATGCATGTTCATTGATTCGCAAGATAAGGATTTCGCTGATGGTTTTCCGATGGATTTTCGTCGCATTTCTTCCGCGACAGCCTCCGATGCGCCTCTGCGGGTTGTTTTAAAGTATGTTCCTACTCAATGGCCTCCGTCTGTGACACAGATTAGTGATCCGCTTGTTCGACCTTACTTTGCACAAAGTCACACCTTTTCTGTACACCACGGTGTTATTTTGTTACGAACTGACAATGATCAGTCTCGTGTGGCTGTACCGCGTTCGTTGCAGCCCGCTGGTTGATAGTTATTGACGCATACAGCAACTTTCCTTTTGTTTTCCCTATGTCTTCTACTACATCTGCCAGCACTATTCGGACTTTGACGTCTATTTTTTGCATTGATGGCCTTGCTGAAATTATTGTCTCCGACAATGGCCACCAATTTGTGTCCTCCGGATCTGAAACGTTCTGTGCTGCTTATGGCATTCACTCTCTGAGCTCAGCCCCGTTCCACCCCCAGTAGAACAGTGAGGCTGAATGCTTTGTGCATATGTTTAAGTCACAGATGAACATGTTGCTCCCCACGCACTCTCGCGAGCGTGCGCTATGGACTTTCCTTGCTTCCTATAGCCCCCAGCCGCACGGCGCCCCTTCCCCAGTGGAATTGCTACATGGCCGCACCCATCGGTCGTCGCTCCTGCGGCTATTGCACCCGCCGCTGTGGGCTCCCACTACTTCACCTCATTCTTTCTTGGCGCCGCATGATTTGGTGTTCTATTGCGTTTTCTCTGGCAGGCAGCGCTGGGAGCACGGGTGCATTCTTCGTCAGCTTGGCCGCGCCTTGTTTGCCATTTCTGGTCCCTCTGGCACTGTTAAGCGACACCGGAAGCAGATCCATTTGTGCCGCCCTCGGTTTTCCGCTGTTGGTTTTTTTCTGGCAGAATTAGAGGCTTCGCGGCTTCCGCCGCCTTCGCCGCCTCAGCCCACGACTACACCGACGGCGTCTCCGCCGATCGCGCCTCCGCCGCGGGCGCTCCTGCCGCCTCCACCGCCGCCGGACCGATTTCCTGCTCCGTGCGGGCGCCTCTCGCCACCACCTCGGCCCCACCTCCGGCCGCCACAGTCGCCGCCGCCGCTGTGTTCGTTCGTGCTGCCAGAACCAATGGACACTGAGGTTGCCGTCAGGCCGCCGCCCCCACCGCCGCCATCGCTGTCGCCCATGGAGGTTGTGTTGCTCCACCTCCTCATCCGAGCATACCATGTGGCGGTACATATCCCCGTCAGGTTTTCAACGGGGCGTTTTCTTCACCCCCTCGCGACCAATTCGAGAATGCAGGTGGGCAGCATGCCCTGGTAGTTTCGCTGCCCACCCCCGCAGCCGCGCCGCCCCTGGGTCACTCCACCTGCTGTCAGAAGCCTTACTCCACGACGGTGCTCCGTTTCAGGGGGGAGGTGTGTGGTATCGATAGCTACGATGCCACAACATAAGTGCAAGATAGTAACTTGGCACTAAGAAAGCGGACGATCTACACCAGGCGACTGCGCCCTCTAGCTGACGCTGTGCAGCTCTACGAGCGCCGCTCCACTTTCCCCCAGTTCATCAAGAGCAGAGGGCCGAGAAACTTCGCTTTAGCTTAGTTTGCTATTGAGACTGTGTACCAGTTACTACGGGTCTATAATGTCGCACCTACGTGCTCATCACCTTAAGTTATGTAATTTGTTTGCATATGTTTATACACTAGTAAAAGTGCTTTAACTGTATTTGCAGTACTGACTTGCTTTACCTCACTTGCTCCTACTCGCTTCCTTCTTTTTGGCTTATGTTACAGATTTCAGGAGTACACCCACGAGCCGCCTTCCTGGCGGGATACAAAAAACCCGAGAGTAAAACTTTTAAGTTCAAGCCATCCGGGGTGGCCGAGCAGTTCTAGGCGCTACAGTCTAGAACCGCGCGACCTCTGGGGTTCACAGGTTCGAATCCTGTCCCGGGCACGGATGTCTGTGATGTCCTTAGGTTATTTAGGTTTAAGTAGTTCTAAGTTCTAGGGGACAGATGACCTCAGCTGTTAAGTCCCATAGTGCTCAGAGCGATTTTTTTGCTGTGGATTGGCAGGAGAGCCAATCCACGAATTTTAGAGGAAGCCGAAAGGCACGCGTTTAGCTCACGCAGGCTGGCGTGAGGTCTGGAACAGGACAAGGAAATTAGAACTTAGAAAAACGGACGCAGATGGTGGAATACTTAACTTTAATCCATTAATGTTGTACGTAGCTCTTGTCTGTACATTATTTACAATATCAATAGTAAGACTTTTATCCATTGTGGATGTGGAACACTGCGACTGTGGTGTGAAAAGGTTTGGTATTCGTATCTGTGGCTAAGTGTGTTCAGCGATGTTTACGAAAAACAAGATATATGTTTCCAACAGTGCCTCATAAAAGTAATATACATCTAGTGGAAGTTTTAACTTGTGAAATTGTGAAAAACAAGACACAATGGTTTCAAAAATACGTCCTAAAAGAGATATATATATACCTGAAGAAAGATTTATCTCCACAGATACTCAACCACCCACACAATGGGTACAAAAAAGCACTAAATGTATATACCATCTGATGATGAGTTGCTAGGCAGCTCGAAACCGGTCATGGTTAAATAAAATACATCTACATAAAAGGCGACTGGTTGCAGTAATTTCTGAAAACCTTTTAATATCAATAGTAACTGAACATGGCGCCTTGCTGGGTCGTAGCAAATGACGTAGCTGAAAGCTATACTAACTATCGTCTCGGCAAATGAGAGCGTATTTTGTCAGTGAACCATCGCTAGCAAAGTCGGTTGTACAACTGGGGCGAGTGCTAGGACGTCTCTCTAGACCTGCCGTGTGGCGGCGCTCGGTCTGCAATCTCTGATAGTGGCGACACGCGGGTCCGACGTATACTAACGGACCGCGGCCGATTTAAAGGCTACCACCTTGCAAGTGTGATGTGTGGCGGTGACACCACATTTTTTTTAAGTTCAAAACAGCTGACGTTACTCAACCACGCAGAAGTGTCGCCAGCTACCATCTCAGAAGCGTGAACATTTCAGCACCATTATTGGATTACGCAATACAACCACCTCACCACTCTTAAGAGAGACTGCGAGCAGTTCAGCGGAAAATTGTTAGAACACTTCAGACACATCCTCCTTCATTACTTCTGTAACGTTAAACAAGATACACTAGGTAGGATGCAATAAAGACTGGGAAGAGTTTGACTAAGCAGTCAAGAGCTTGTAACAAATTTGTTAAGCAAATATAGTGGACCTGAAGATTGCTAACGATTCTGGAAGAGCATAACCAATGTGGTCATTACGCATCATGTAGGGCAGAGCCTCCCGGCGGCGACATAAATACTTCATCCCCGTTAATTTTTGGCACCCTAGCAGTAGGATCAATGGCGTTCATGTCATTTATACTTGGTTCTATGGTTATGGTACAGTAAGATCATGTTTTGATCTTACTTTTGCTGCCCTGCCAGACGATCAGTGAACAGAAGCCAAGACTGATGGAGTCCAGAATGTCACACAGCAGTTAGCGTGAGGATCCACCAACACTACTCCAGTCCAGGGCGGAAGCTGCTCCAAACTGCATCGTTGCATGGGTCTGATGGGCTTCCTATAGGCAGGCCGGGCTCAGCATTCAGCACGACTACACGGCATCTGACATCACTGTCAGCCTGTGGGAACAATGCAGCAGTGGACTGGGAGGGATCGAGAACACTCCAAAGCGGCGTCCGAATCAAAACAAACAATTCTTGGTCACCGACATCTCTAAATGCAGAGCTGCCGATCGGGCGTGTTTTCCTCACCAGTGAAGGCCGAAACCGCTACATTGGAGAGTCATAGGCTTCAAAGCGAAGTTGGCGCCGCGTCCTTTGCATTAGTGAATCCGTTATTGGATTTAGTGGATTCATCTACGAATTACGTAGCCGCCAGACGGCTCAGAATAAGCAGCAACAACTTGTGTTTTCAGCAATAAATATGATAATTTTGAAAATTGTTTTGTTGTATCTAACGTCGCTGCACAGGTCCACGACGCCAGCAGAGGGTGGTCACTACAAAATAGCCCTGTGCTAGTAAGAGTTGGAGGTCCTCTAACGATCTGGCGCACCAACATCAGCAAGAGTCATAGAGGGTGAGTCGAAGAAAAGAACTTGCTGTTTGTCTGAAGAGAGAAATTGTATTCTTTGCAATGTCCAGGCTAGCACTTAAAGACTTTGATGCGACCTTATATAGACCGAGAGAAATGGCGGATTTATCGCAGTTTAAGGGTAACTGTCAGCAAGAGTATCTTTTCTACTACTTTGCAAAATCTGTAATTTAGCGGGACATAATGCACCGTATGACAGATTTGTACCAGCAACATGTACTGCTCGTAGAAAGTACGGCCGCATGGCAGACGATTGTTCAGAGTGTTGTTGCTTAATGACTAGGCATTGGAATTAAACGTAATTGTTTTATTTTTCAACTGTGACTGTTTAGTTATTTTCGGGAGTAATACTAGTCGATTCGCGTTAAAAAATTAAAGGTAAACTGCACCAAAAAAAAAAAAAAAGAGGTAGAAACATAGGCAGTTAGTACTAACGAGGTGACAGACACTCTTACGGAGTGAATTACTAACTAGTTTGAGGATTATGAAGACCGAAAACACTTAACGAATACCTAACACAACATGGGGAATCATTATCGGCAGAAGAACAGCCTCAGTCGGGTTTGTGGGGGAATAAACAGTAGTAAGTCCTCCTTTGTCCTTCACTGGTTCTTCAGCTGCGAATCTAATAACTCTCTTCTCAAATGATGCAACAGAGTGTGTTATTATGTTTACAGAAGATAGCCACAGCCGCATTATGTACATAGTCAAATGAGATATGCTTTGTGGATGGCCGAGTTACATATCATGGGTGAGGTAAACACCAACATCAGGTATCACGAAGTTAAGCATTCATATTCAGTCAGGTAGCAGAGGGCTTGCGTTACAGGTATAGAAAGTTAACTAGTACACGATTGTTTTAGGGAGAAACTCAATAGTTTAACACAAAATTCGAATGAAACAGCAGAACCATTTTTGATAGAATATACAAGGTTAGTGCACGGACTAATGATCTCATCCACAAGCCACTTGAAAACGGAGTCTTGCTTAAGGAAATGGAAAAGAGAGTGTTGGACATTTTTCTCAGAGGTATCCACCAAATTTTTCACAATGGTTACGATTGGAAAACCCCGAGGATTTAGCCACTGCGGTTAGCATCACTACGCATTTACAGGAGGTGGACATTGGAATTAGGATCCTCACTGAATGGAAAACATTCAGCTCTGATAAAAGAATATTACTGTTGTGGTAAGCAGCGGCATTTAAAGGCGTAGTGTCACCAACTACAATACCATACAGTAAGCCCCAGGATTGCGAATCTGCAAAAAAATGGCAAGTACAATGAAAAAAAGAAACAATTAAACATGAACGGGAATGTTCCTTCCATCGGCAAGCATTGCCAATAAACCATTCTATTTGAAAAATATTTGTGGAGCTGCATTGTTGCTTGATGGGTTATATAAATAAGAAGACTAATAGATACTGGGGCACTTGCATTGATTGTTAGTCTCGATTTTGTGGACAAGAGGAGTCTAGAAACTCCTACGTACAGATTGAATGCAATAGGAGAAAAGAAAATCGATTCAGTGGGGACAACACATGATTTCAGGAGTAAATGGAAGTGTTGCTAACGGTGAAGTAAGGTTTTTCTGTAATACTCAGATTAGACTACCTGGTAAAGCATCATCCTAAAATCGATCTTTGGCAACAAACAGTAGACCTCAACCGGAAATGGTTCCCGATGGGGGCAGAAGTTGCAAATGTTTCTGTGCTACAATGTACACCCATTGCTAAGGTTGTACCAACTAAACTGTGTACAAGTATATTAAAAGATGTTTTGCATGTAAGAGCAGGTAAACTACGTGGACAAAAGTATCCAGACACCCATAAAAACATACGTGTTTCATTTTAAGTGCGTTTTACTGCCACCTACTGCCAGGTACTCCATATCAGCGAACTTATTAGTCATTAGACATCATGAGAGAGCAGAATGGGACGCTCTGAGGAACTCAAGGACTTCGAACATGGTAAGATGATCGGCTGTCACTCGTGTCATACATCTGTACGCGAGATTTCCACACTCCTAAACATCCCTAGGTCCACTGATTCCGACGTGATAGTAAAGGGACAAGTACAGCACAAAAGCTTATAGGCCAACCTCGTTGACTGATTGACAGAGACCGCTGACAGTTGATAAGAGTCATAATATGTAATAGGCAGACATCTATCCAGACCATCACACAGAGATTCCAAACTGCATCAGGATCCATTGCAACTACTATGACAGTTAGGCGGGAGGTACGAAAACTTGGATTTCATGGTTGAGTGGCTGCTGATAAACCACATATCACGCTGGTAAGTGCCAAACGACGCCTAGCTCGGTTACAAGGAGCGTAAACATTGGACTATGAACAGTGGAAAAACACTGTGTGGAGTGACGAATCACGGTACACAGTGTGGCGATCGGATTGCAGATTGACGGTATGGCGAATGCCTGGTGAACGTCATGTGCCAGCGTGTGTAGCGCCAACAGTAAATTCGGAGGCGGTGGTGTTATGGTGTGGTCATGCTTTTCATGGAGGGGCTTCCACCCCCTGCTTTGCGTGTCAGTATCACAGCACAGGCTACATTAATGTTTTAAGCACCTTCTTGCTTCACCCTGTCGAAGAGCAATTCTGTGATGTCGATTGCATCTTTCGACACGATCCTGTGTCGAAGTAGTTACACGACAATAGCATCCCAGTAATCGACTGGGCTGTACAAAGTCCTGACCTGAATCCTATAGAATACCTTTGGGATGTTTTGAAACGCCGACAGCGTACGCCTGTGAGAGTGGAAGCTGTCATCAAGCCTAAGTGTGGGCCAACACCATACTGAATTTCAGCAGTACCGATGGAGAGCGCCACGAACCTATAAGTCTTTTTCAGCCGCGTGTCCGGATACTTTTGATTATATACTGTATAGGTAAACTAGTATGGGTTACAACAGAAATCGATGTTTCACAACAAATCTTGCGTTTAATAGAAGCACTCTATGTCCAGACAATAGGCCAAAAACAGCTTTTACGTCATCTGGTAACTACCAGTATCACAGACTGCCTTTTATGTTGAAAAACGCACCTGCAACGTTTCTGCTTTTGTTAGAGGGAGTCCGTTAAGATTTAAAACCGAAAAAAGTCATGATTTATTTGGATGGCAGCGCCGTTTCTTTTTTTAAAACATCTAGATGAACACACAGAGCACCTAAGTGAAGTATTTGATAGACTGAAAACAGCTCGTCTCACATTTCGATAACTGTCATTTTGCCCAGGCACAAGTAACTTACCTGTAGTATATTAGTAGTCGAGCGGATGGATTCTTGTCTCACTTCAGTTGTACACCATTTGTAAGTTCACAAACAGTTACACAATTACATTAATTTCTTAGTTCGACAAATTATTACCGAAAATTCGTCCAAGGCTTTGCAGAAGCTGCACAGCCACTGACTAGATTATTGGAAAAAAAGGTTACGTTCCTATGGAGCTCAGAATATCAAACAGCATTTCAAAATTTGGAAGAGATACTGACTCAGATCGTGTATTATTTTTCCCGATTTTACTGAAGAATTTATATTATCCTGTGATGCAAACAATACAGAATGATGTGACATTCTAAGTCAAACTGTAGATGGACAAGAATGTCAGGTAGCTTATGCATCTTTCAAGTTGAATAAGGATGAGCGAAATTATTCTACTACAGAAAAGGAAATGTGAAACATTAATTTATGGTATTTCGTATTCCTGTTGATTCTTGTGTGGCCATCAGTTTAAAGTAATTTCACATCAAACATCCTTGAAGTGGTTGTTAGGAGTAAGAGACCCTTCAAGTCGAATAACAAGATGGTACTGAAACTTAGTGAGTTTAAATATGAAGTAGTGCACAAGCTTGGTGTCAGGCATACGAATGCGGATATGCTCAGTAGGAAAATTGCAGCATTGTAAGTTTTAGGACTGAATCTTCTAGGTCCAAAATAGGCATAAATAGTGGGTACAGAATGTCAAGTATACAGTAAACAACCAAAAATTCTTATCTAAAACGGTATACTCTGTAAGTGGTCCACACATTGTTGTTCCTGCAGAACTTCGAACTCAGGTGCAAGAACAAACAAATCAACATGTGATATCAGGATATCAAGGTAGGAGAGCTGTTGACAGATGTGTGACAGACAGATTTTGGTGGAAAGCACGAAGTGTTCTTGTGGAGCAAAATATAAAAATTGCGTTCCTTGTGCTCAATGAACAGATTTGGTTCACCAGAAAATACTTCAGAGTTACTAAAATTGGAATAACCTTTTCCAGATGATCGGAATTGACATATTCGGACTATTTAAAAGAAGTTTAATAGCTTGTAAGTACGTACTGATGATGATGAATCATTTCTCAAGATACCTTGTAATGATAGCAACACCAGATCAGAAAGCGAGCAATGTCACTCAATCTGTGGTTAACAGTTGGTTACATAAGTTTGGTGAACAAGGAACTGTAGTCACAGATATAAGAACAAAGTTTATGTCTGAACTGATGAAATAGATAAGTCGTCTATTGAGAGTAAAGAAACTCTAGACTAGTCTGTTCCAGTCGCAAACAAGTGACTGTGCGGAATGGGTAGGCCATACCATAGTGAAAGTGTTGAGTCACTATGTGAAGAGTTTACATTTAGACTGGGATGTCTGTTGAGGCTATGTGGTGAGTGCATGTAAATCAAAAATAGGCAAAGGAATGGATCTTTCACATATGGAGTGGTGTATGGGTGAAAGATATCATCATATTTTAATTTAGTGCAGCCAAAGGTAGGAATGCAGGGGGGATATGTGATGCAATTCGCAAAAACATTTAAAGGAATTTGGTAACGAGTGAAACATACAAATTCAAATTAACTGGAACGTTAAGAGCGGACTGGGCAAGTTATGAGTAAATCACTTCAATACAGAGTAGGACAATGGGTTCTACTAGCAAAACTTTATATCCCAAATGGTATAATCAAGAAATTCTTGACAAGTTTCAAGGACCGTACAAGGTAGTGGAGATGACTTCACCGATCAATGTCAAGTTGCAGTTTTTGACGAAACGCTCGGTTGTACATGTTAGTCGAATTGAACGATTTAAGGGTATAGTTGATGCATTACCACAGATTCCTGCAGAAAAAAGGAATTATATGTGGAACGAGAGTAACACAAAGCATACCTTATGAACTTAGGTCTAGTGATACGTGATAAAATAACACTGTATTGTGTTTAATTTTGTGCCAGTTTACCTAGATTAATATTATATTTTTTAGTTTGCTATAGTAGTTTTCTGTGAGAAACGCTTCTCCCTAAGGAGTAAGGGGATACTTGGCAATTCCTCTCTCATAGGTGGAGTAGAAGGTGACTTCGAAATATACTATGGTGGGTATAATAGCATTGCCTGTATGTGAAGCGGAGGTGGTTGCAAATGAGCAGTTTTGTTGAGCTTACAGCAGGCTGTAAAAGAACTTTCAACAGGGATAAGATGCGTTGTACTGCTAGTGAAAATGAATTTAGTATTCTTCTTTTATGTTTCCACAGTTAAGATTTATTCAGATCGAGCAGTTTCCTGTTTCAACTTTAAATTCTCGTTACCAGCCCCATCCATATCCAGTACATCTACATGACTACTCTGCAATTCACATTTAAGTGCTTGGCAGAGGGTTCATCGAACCACAATCATACTATCTCTCTACCATTCCACTCCCGAACAGCGCGCGGGAAAAACGAACACCTAAACCTTTCTGTTCGAGCTCTGATTTCTCTTATTTTATTTTGGTGATCATTCCTACCTATGTAGGTTGGGCTCAACAAAATATTTTCGCATTCGGAAGAGAAAGTTGGTGACTGAAATTTCGTAGATAGATCTCGCCGCGACGAAAAACGTCTTTGCTGTAATGACTTCCATCCCAATTCGCGTATCATATCTGCCACACTCTCTCCCCTATTACGTGATAATACAAAACGAACTGCCCTTTTTTGCACCCTTTCGATGTCCTCCGTCAGTCCCACCCGGTAAGGATCCCACACCGTGCAGCAGTATTCTAACAGAGGACGAACGAGTGTAGTGTAAGCTGTCTCTTTAGTGGACTTGTTACATCTTCTAAGTGTCCTGCCAATGAAACGCAACCTTTGGCTCGCCTTCCCCACAATATTGCCTATGTGGTCTTTCCAACTGAAGTTGTTCGTAATTTTAACACCCAGGTACTTAGTTGAATTGACAGCCTTGAGAATTTTACTATTTATCGAGTAATCGAATTCCAACGGATTTCTTTAGGAACTCATGTGGATCACCTCACACTTTTCGTTATTTAGCGTCAACTGCCACCTGCCACACCATACAGCAATCTTTTATAAATCGCTTTCCAACTGATACTGGTCTTCGGATGACCTTACTAGACGGTAAATTACAGCATCATCTGCGAACAACCTAAGAGAACTGCTCAGATTGTCACCCAGGTCATTTATATAGATCAGGAACAGCAGAGGTCCCAGGACGCTTCCCTGGGGAACACCTGATACCACTTCAGTTTTACTCGATGATTTGCCGTCTATTACTACGAACTGCGACCTTCCTGACAGGAAATCACGAATCCAGTCGCACAACTGAGACGACACCCCATAGGCCCGCAGCTTGATTAGAAGTCGCTTGTGAGGAACGGTGTCAAAAGCTTTCCGAAAATCTAGAAATACGGAATCAACTTGAGATCCCCTGTCGATAGCGGCCATTACTTTGTGCGAATAAAGAGCTAGCTGCGTTGCACAAGAACGATGTTTTCTGAAACCATGCTGATAACGTATCAATAGATCGTTCCCTTCGAGGTTATTCATAATGTTTGAATACAGTATATGCTCCAAAATCCTACTGTAAACCGACGTCAATGATATAGGTCTGTAGTTAGATGGATTATTCCTACTATCCTTCTTAAACACTGGTGCGACCTGCGCAATTTTCCAATCTGTAGGTACAGATCTATCGGTGAGCGAGCGGTGGTATATGATTGCTAAGTAGGGAGCTATTGTATCAGCGTAATCTGAAAGGAACCTAATCGGTGTACAATCTGGACCTGAAGACTTGCCCGTATCAGGCGATTTGTGTTGCTTCGCAACCCCTAAGTTATCTACTTCTAAGAAACTCATGCTAGCAGCTGTTCATGTTTCAAATTCTGGAATGTTCCATTCGTCTTCCCTGGTGAAGGAATTTCGGAAAACTGCGTTCAATAACTCCGCTTTAGTGGCACAGTCGTCGGTAACAGTACCATCGGCACTGCGCAGCGAAGGTATTGACTGCGTCTTGCCGCTTGTGTACTTTACATACGACCAGAATTTCTTCGGATTTTCTACCAAATTTCGAGACAATGCTTCGTTGTGGAACCTATTAAAGGCATCTCGCATTGAAGTCCGTGCCAAATTTCGCGCGTCTGTAAATTTTAGCAAATCTTCGGGATTTCGCGTTCTTCTGAACTTCGCATGCTTTTTCCGTTGCCTCTGCAACAGCGTTCGGACCGGTTTTGTGTACCATGGGGGATCAGTTCCATCTCTTATCAATTTATGAGGTATGAATCTCTCAATTGCTGTTGCTACTATATCTTTGAATTTGAGCCACATCTCGTCTACATTTGCATAGTCAGTTCGGAAGGAATGGAGATTGTCCCTTAGGAAGGCTTCTAGTGACACTTTATCCGCTTTTTTAAATAAAATTATTTTACGTTTGTTTCTGGTGGATTTGGAAGAAACGGTATTGATCCTAGCTACAACGACCTTGTGATCACTAATGCCTGTATCAGTCATGAGGCTCTCTATCAGCTCTGGATTGTTTGTGGCTAAGAGGTTAAGTGTGTTTTCGCAACCATTTACAATTCGGCTGGGTTCGTGGACTAACTGCTCGAAACAATTTTCGGAGAAAGCATTTAGGACAATCTCGGAAGATGTTTTCTGCCTACCACCGGTTTTGAACAAGTATTTTTGCCAACATATCGAGGGAAGGTTGAAGTCCCCACCAACTATAACCGTATGAGTGGGGTAAAACGGAAAATTGTCGACAAATAGACAAAAGTGCAATATAACGAAATGTTACTTTTGTCAGAAGAAAGAGATACGCATGTTGTCGTGTCAATATTAGATCGTAGAAATGGTGTCAAGTGGTTAGTCACCATTTATCCAGCTCAGGTGGCTCGAAATGACAAATGATCATTTGAAATTCAGTTTTTTGTATGAATATAGACGCACCACAGTTTAAAAAGTAAAATGAACGCCTCATTCACATCTTCAGAAGCTGTTTATATTCTATATTTTCACCAGAAACAGTAATGGTATATTGCTACAACAATAATTTTCAAGTATCGCAAAGTTGCAGATAAAACAAAGCACATTACCAGCAAATGGAACCAAGTGTGACATATCTGGAAAAAAAGTTTAACCTTCCTGCTACGATTAAATGAAGGGCTTATTTCAATAGTGGTACAAGTCCATTACCTTCACTTTTCTGCCTATAATGCTTCTGAAATTAATGATCCAAACAAACAGAAAGAAAGGTTCATCTCTAGCAAGAAGCCATACGCTTGAATATTTCTGGTATCTGAACTGCAGATTTTTCAGTTCCCATTTAACTTTAGGACTCTGTATCTCAGAATGAACAAAAATGGACTTGTACCAGTACTTAAATAAGCCCTTCAAATATACCATAACAACTACAGGGTGTCTACCAATGTTGTATAGGCCAAAGAAAATTTTTAGTTTTACCAGGCAAAACCTTACTTTACTTTACACGTGGCTAAGGCCTTATCGACCATACACCTGCTCTACGAGCCTCTTCCAATTATTTCTATCCAGGGAAATTGTTGTCCAATCAGAGTTGATGCCCATCCTAGCTGCATCTTCCCGGATATTCTCCATCCACCTAATTCGAGGTCTTCCTCTTCTTCTCTTTCCTTCTAATTTCTTAGTGGATGCTATTTTGGGTAGTCTGTTCTCCGGCATCCTTGCTACATGACCAGCCCAGTTCAGTCTTCTCTTCTTTAACATTTCCACAATGGTACTATGTTTGTACAGCTCCCGTAGTTCTTCATTTTTCCTTATCCTCCACTCCATGACATTTTCATCGAAGATTGGTCCAAATATTTTTCTTAGTATTTTTCTTTCAAATATCAACAGTTTTTCTTCATCTTTTTTCCTGAATGTAATAGCTTCACATCCATATAATGCTACTGGTACAATAGTTGACTGATAAAAACGGATTTTGAATTCAGTACTAAGTGATCTCATCCTTAAAATTTTGATACAGCTGTAAACCTAACTTTCCTAAATAATACTTTACATCCCACTTCACTGCAGATAATAGATAAATTAGGCATCCAGAGAAAGGGCAAATTCCTGTAGATCAAATGTTACAGCATGTTCAGAGACACGAAGGGATGCGTAAACAAAATATCGTGAGAATCAGTTTATCAAATACTACTGTTATGGTGATACTGGATTTAATTTGTGTAATCTATTTTTGTCTTGAAAAGAGAATAAATCGTGCAATGGAACAATCTGTCATGAAATTCCTTTGAAAAGCGTTAGTACTAGTAAGTGAGAGATTTTGGAATAAAATGCAAGAGAAGCAAGTTAAGAAAACAATGTCATGCTAGAATAAGATTTTTGTGGTCAGTAGAGCAAAAGGTTTAAAGTAGATGTGAATATGTGAGATAGTTAATCAAACCGATATAAAAGTAAAAAGTCTGAGACGGTCTTCATTAAAGTGGAGGTTAATGTTACATGACATTATTATTAAGGGCAAACGAGAGTAAAACTTTTTCTAAATTCAAAACAGCCGGAGTTACTCGACCACTCCGAAGTGTCGCCAGCCTAGAAGTATAAACATGCCCATATCGGGTCAGGTAAAAGAGTCACCAAGCCGCTCTTAAGACTGCGAGCAATTCAGAAGCAAATTGTTAGATCAGTGCAGAGAGGACCATCGTTACTCAAGAAATATTACGATGGTTGCCCAGAAACTACTGCATCACATTTTTTTCTTCAACAGTTCTTTACTGAACATAATGGGAATCACGCACACAAAAGAATAGTGTTTTAACTACACACCCTACTTTTCCACATAATCTCCATCCCGTTTTATGGCCTTCCTCCAAAGCGAAACAAGGGTGTGTATGCCCTGTCGGTACCAATCCTTGCCCTGGTGGCGGAGCCATTGCTTCACTATGTGAATCACCTCCTCATCGTCCTCAAAATGTCTTCCACGAATGGCATCCTTTAATGGCCCAAACAAGTGGAAGTCCTAGAGGGCTATGTCAGGTGCGACAGCCGTGGATGGTCTCCCCGACCGCTGCAAATCGTGGAGCTCCGCCGAAACGCCTCCTGATGACCTCACCCTGCGTGTCCAACGTCTAACTATACTTCTGTCGACAACAGATGCTCCATAGACTTTGCACTATCCTTTGTGAATGTTCCCCACAGTTCCTTTCTCTGCAGTGAGAAATTCAATGACGGCACGTTGCTTGTAATGTACATCACCTACGGACGCCATTTAGAAACTATCCTGCAGCTACGCTTTATGTCGGAAGTGACGGAAACTTGACACGCTGACTCATGATACTGCAAATAATACATACGTAATGTTTCAGATTCGTAGCATTGTTTCCGTCTGAGAAAGTACGGTGCATTACTTTCTCGGCAACTCTCTTAAATAGGACATAACAACTACTAGCAAGAGTTTGACTAACAAGGAGAGATTCCTTGTCGTGCAATTGACGTTTTGCAACCACCTATATGGCGGTGTAGTTTAAGAACCCAGGCATCACACACTGAAGCCATTCACCTAAGTGGGCCCTCGTTTACGGGTAAAATCCAGAAAACCAATTAGTCTGTTGCCCTAATGCATTACATTATATTTGATATTCAACTGCTGTCATGGTTCAGTGGATAGAGAAAAAGACTGGGAAACTGAAGGTTGCGGGTTCTAACCCTGTCACGTTTCATTACTGCTTCTTTTCTTTAATTCTTATTTTTCTTCAGTTATTCGCTTCAAATTTAATATTTTTAAATTTTCTAGTCCGTTGCAAAGTCATTTTAACCATTGCATTAACTTTCTTATTTTTACTCATTTCTCCCTTCGGCTCAAAGTCATTGGTGGATTTGCAGTTATCAGTCACAAATCAGTTGTTTTTTCTATTTATTTTTTTGTATTTTCCTCTTGCCTTTGGTTTGTGAGTGTGCGGCATTTAAAACGTCTGACGATGCAAATTCATCAACCATCAAATGACTTGACAAAAGAATGGAAGAATTTGATGAAATGAGGAGAGCTTTCAGGATTGCTTTACGCTAAACTTTATCTATATACGAGGTGCGGCTAGAAAAAAACCGGACTGATGCTGGAAAAAACATTTATTTACAATTATTTACAATTTCATGTTATCTCCTTCAATGTACTCTCCTCCTCGGTCGCTACACCGCTCCATACGAATTTTCCACTGTTCATAGCAATGCTGCAGATCATTTTCAGTAAGTCCATACATTACTTCCGTCGCTTTTTCTGTTACTGCTTCAACAGTCTCAAATCTAGTTCCTTTCAAAGCTGACTTGACTTTAGGGAAAAGAAAAATGTCACAGGGGGCCAAATCAGGTGAGTAGGGTGGATGATCTAAGATGGGAATGTTGTGTTTTGCCAAAAACGTCTTCACTGACAACGCACTGTGAGCTGGGGCATTGTCTTGGTGAAGGATCCATGACTTTTTTCTCCACTAATCGTTCCGTTTTCTCCGTACTCGCTCACGTAGGGTAGCCAGGACGCTAATGTAGTAATGCTGATTCACTGTTTGTCCCTCTGGTACCCAATCAATGTGCACAATCCCTTTGATGTCAAAAAAAACAATCATCATTGCCTTGAATTTCGATTTTGACATTCGTGCTTTTTTTTGTCGTGGAGAACCAGGAGTTTTCCAATGCATCGATTGGCGTTTAGTTTCGGGATCTTAAGTAAAAAACCACGATTCATCGCAAGTAATAACATTTTGTAAGAAGGTGGGATCATTTTCAATGTTTTCCAGGATGTCAGAACAAATCATTCTTCGGCGTTCCTTCTGTTCAATTGTGAGACACTTTGGAACCATTTTTGAACACACTTTGTTCATGTTGAAACTTTCATGAAGAATCTGCCTAAAAATTTCCTTGTCAACTCCCGTTAACTCTGATTGTTAAACGGCGATCTTGTCGAACAAGTTTACCGATTTTTTCAATGTTTGCATCAGTTTTTGCTGACAATGGTCTGCCAGTGCGAGTGTCATCACTGGTGTCTTCGCGGCCATCTTTAAATCGTTTAAAACCGCTCAAACACTTGTGTTCGCTATAAACAATCATCGCTGTACACTTGTTGTAACATTACAAACGTTTCACTTGCAGATTTTCCTAGTTTGAAACAAAATTTGATGTTAACACGCTGTTCTTTCTGTAAACTCAACATTTTCCGACGCACAGACAAAACGTCAACTACTTAAAACAGACGCCACGGGCAGACTGAGTGCAGGAGGCAGATGAAACTCGAGCAGTAGGCGGAGCGAGAGTCACGTGACAGGCCACGCGACTTTCAGCCTTATTGCATTCGTTTTATTGTTTCACCAGTACTAGTCCGGTTTTTTTCTAGCCACACCTCGTACGAGCAGAGGTCACTCTTTTTGAAAACGCTCCCGCTTCTATAAATGCAAACGCAGTAGCGATGACCGAACGACTCGTAGAGAAAACGATTCGACTCGTCATGGAGAGTGCTGTTGTTGAAGATGACCTTATTTTAAACAGCGAGACTGATGAAGTTGGTTTTAATTCTGAGGTAAGCCTTCCCATTCCACTACTGCTAATTTTCGTAATTCCTCGCCTGCTATTAACACGAAAAATTTGTTCTTTGCAGTGTACTCTCGACGATGAAGAAGTGTATGAATGCTTTAAGCCATCCAATTGTCAGGCACCTCCAGCGACAAACATTCCATTAAAATACAAAACAAAAGCAGTTGCCTTCGCTGAAGCTCATCCCAATTACCCATTGATAAGTATCCAATAAAGCGGTTTCTCTCGTTTACGCAGAAAAGGATACTTGAGGAAATGTCAGAGAAGGAGGAACTAAATTCGATAAGCTGTATCTAATTGATACCGAAAGATCGGAAAAATTTAAGGATGCTCGGATGTGCCACGAACAAGTGACAACGCGTACACTGCAACAATGTATCCATCGAAAATTTTTCATTCTTTGCAAGTGGGTAGTGGGCAAAGAATATTAAAATAAAACACGGAATAGTCAGAGGAAAGTGACTAAATTCGTTAGCGCAAATGAAGTCGCAACACTTGAATAAGCTATAGCAGGAGCAGAACGAGTCAGAAAACAAATAGTGCTGATAATGGGTGATTATAGTCTTAACCTTGTTATTAATACCGATCAAGTTGGTTGCAATTACGAATCAATGTATCATAAATCACTGGAGTTTCTGGGATCAAAAAATATTTTGCTGCGCATTCGTATACAGCGCAATATGCGTTGACATTCGCCGGTGAATTGCTACCAATGTATGCAGGAGGTCGGAAATAAATTCGGACTTATGTTGGCAAAGAAGTTGAAAGTTTGGAGTCAGAATACCGAAATGTGGTCGTAACCTACTGAAAATCAGGAAAATTAACGAATGAGCTGTACAGACAATATCTGCAATCTGTAATGAAACAATACGTTAAAAAAATGATTTTTTGTTCCTTGTTCGTTCATGGAGTGGTCAGACGGGCAACACATTATATGATGAAATGTTTGTGAACACTGCTGGAAAATCTACATGCACTCTAAAAATTATTCTTCCAAACTGTACTCCCCTGTGTCAACCTTTGACATATATTTTTATCGTCAGGTGAAAAATATTATTAAAAAACTCCAGAGCGCACCTGAGTTGTTTCAAAATAAACTAGAACCTGCTACACTTGATGACGTATTCAAAACACATTCAATTGTTCGTGGATTCTCTGTGTTCCAGCATTTCGAAACATGATGAGGTATGCCTGGTACGGATCGAAGTTAGGTAATGAAAAGACAGTACTTCGTAACATGAATGAAGTGTACTTCCAATTGAACTTAATGAAGAAACTATGTGAACGTAGAAAGATGGTTTTTACAGTCTGACCATTGTGCGCCGACAATTTGTGTTTGAAACGTTAGTATGACGATTACGACCCAAAAACTGTCCATCTCTCAACGAAAAATAAATTTTTGTAACTGTTGCACAGTCAGTATGAATATTAATAACTATTTCATTTTTTAGTCACTTGATCTGTACTTTTAAATGATTAAATGTTACAATATATAAATAAAAAAGAATTAAAACCGTATCGACAAAGAATACAAATGAAAAAAGAATGACAGGAAGACAATATGAGAGCAAATAAATAAGTTAATACAGTGGTTAAAATGACTTGGCAAATGATTAGAAAATTTAAAAATATTAATTTTGAAGCAAATAACTGAAGAAAAATAAAATTTTTAAGAAAAGAAACATTAAAGAGAAGTGAGAGGATTCGAACCGTCCAATTATCTACGGTATCTATTACGCCTCTAACCCAGTCGAAAATTTAGTGTTAACGAGGGACCACCTGGCTTTACCACCGTATCGCTATAACAAATTCATTAAGCTAATGAAGCGGAAATGAAGACCGCTAAAGACTCGGGAAGAGCAGAATCAATTCGGTCATTATGCCTCTCCTCGGTGGCATAAATATTCACCCCCACCAGCTTCTGGCACACGATATAATTATGGTATAATAAGAGCTTATGTGGGGGATTGTTCTTGTGCTGATATTGCACTTGTTGTCTTATGAGACAGTAAGCTAACCGAAGCCACTATTGATATAATCCAACACCCACTACCGATGTCAGCTCAGCAGCCAACACTGATGAGTAGGCAGAGGGGTTTTCAACATCTCTCTGGTCCATGGCAGAAGCTGCCCTAAAATCCAACTTCGCACGGATCCGATTGCCTACTGTATAAGCAGGCCAGGTTCAGGATTCAGCACGACTACACAGCATCTGACATCGCTACTCGTATAAGAGGACAATGCAGCTAGTGCTCTGGGAGGGATCGAGAACTTCTCAAAGCGGCGTGTCAATGAAAACACATATGTCTTGGTCCTCGACCTCTCCAAAAGCAGAGCTGCCGAAAGGGCGTGCCTCCATTACCAGCGGGCGTCGGAACCGCCTCAACAGAGTCGTCAGGTTCCACTCCAAACTGGCGCAGCGTTCTCGGCAGCAGTGAGTTCGCTATTCGATTTAGCGGAGTCTTCCCTGGGTTACGTAGCCTTCAGTCGGCGCAGGAGATGCATCTACATCTACATCTACATCCATACTCCGCAAGCCACCTGACCGTATGCGGCGGAAGGTACTTTGAGTACCTCTATCGGCTCTCCCTTCTATTCCAGTCTCGAATTGTTCGTGGAAATAAAGATTGTCGGTATGCCTCTGTGTGGGCTCTAATCTCTCTGATTTTATCCTCATGGTCTCTTCGCGAGATATACGTAGGAGGGAGCAGTATACTGCTTGACTCCTCGGTGAAGGTATGTTCTCGAAACTTCAACAAAAGCACGTGCCGAGCTACTCAGCGTCTCTCTTGCAGAGTCTTCCACTGGAGTTTATCATCTCCGTAACACTTTCGTGATTACTAAATAATCCTGTAACGAAGCGCGCTGCTCTCCTTTGGATTTTCTCTCTCTCTTCTATCAACCCTATCTGGTACGGATCCCACACCGGTGAGCAGTATTCAAGCAGTGGGCGAACAAGTGTACTGTAACCTGCTTCCTTTGTTTTCGGATTACATTTCCTTAGGATTCGTCCAATGAATCTCAGTCTGGCATCTGCTTTACCGACGATTAATTTTATATGGTCATTCCATTTTAAATCACTCCAGATAATTTATGGAATCAACTGCTTCCAGATGCTGACCTGCTATTTTGTAGCTAAATGATAAAGTATCTTTCTTTCTGTGTATTCGCAGCACATTACACTTTTCTACATTGAGATACAATTGCCATTCCCTGCACCATGCGTCAATTTGCTGCAGATCCTCCTGCATTTGAGCACAATTTTCCATTGTTACAACCTCTCGATATACTACAGCATCATCCGCAAAAAGCTGCAGTGAACTTCCGATTTTATCCACAAGGTCATTTATATATATTGTGAATAGCAACGGTCCTGCGACACTCCCCTGCGGCGCACCTGAAATCACTCTTACTTCGGAAGACTTCTCTCCATTGAGATTGACATGCTGTGTTCTGCTGACTAGGAACTCTTCAATCCAATCACACAATTGGTCTGATAGTCCATATGCTCTTACTTTGTTCATTAAACGACTGTGGGGAACTGTATCGAACGCCTTGCGGAAGTCAAGAAACACGGCATCTACCTGGGAACCCGTGTCTATGGCCTTCTGAGTCTCGTGGACGAGTAGCGCGAGCTGGGTTTCACACGACCGTCTTTTTCGAAACCCATGCTGATGCCTACAGAGCAGATTTCTGGTCTCCAGAAAAGTCATTATACTCGAACATAATACGTGTTCCAAATTTCTACAACTGATCGACGTTAGAGATATAGGCCTATGGTCGTGCACATCTGTTCGACTTCCGTCCTTGAAAACGGGGATGACCTGCGCCCTTTTCCAATCCTTTGGAACGCTACGCTCTTCTAGAGACCTACGGTACATCGGTGCGAGAGGGGGGGAAGTTCCTTCCCGTACTCTGTGTAAAATTTAACTGGTATCCCATCAGGTCCAGCGGACTTTTCTCTTTTGAGCGATTTTAATTGTTTTTCTATCCCTCTGTCATCTATTTCGATATGAACCATTTTGTCATCTGTGCGACAATCTAGAGAAGGAACTACAGCGCAGTCTTCCTCTGTGAAACAGCTTTGGAAAAAGACATTTAGTATTTCGACCTTTAGTCTGTCATCCTCTGCTTCAGTACCATTTTGGTTACAGAGTGTCTGGTCATTTTGTTTTGATCCACCTATCGTTTTGACATAAGACCAAAATTTCTTAGGATTTTCTGCCAAGTCGGTACATAGAACTTTACTTTCGAATTCATTGAACGCCTATCGCATAGCCCTCCCCACACTACATTTCACTTCGTGTAATTTTTGTTTGTCTGGAAGACTTTGGCTATGTTTATGTTTGATGTGAAGTCAGTTTTGTAACTCGGTTGTTGTACTGCGGTGGCTCTTTTCCATCTCTTACGATCTTGCTTGGCACATACTCATCTATCGCATATTGCATGTAGCAGCAATTTGTACTTTCAGCAGTAAATACAATAACTTTGAATATCACTTTACTGCATCTAACGTTGCTGTGTAGGTACTCGAACTGCATATTGATGAATGGATAGGGATTTCAAGCCCAGCAGAGGGCTACCAACTTTTGGTAGGGTTCAGAATATCGTCCACATGTAGAATAACTTCGTTTTTTAGTTCTGCACCTATAGCTTGAGCCAGTGCCTAGAGACACAGGCTCACAGAAAAGTTAAGGTCAAATGGTAACACTTTAAATTTATAATATTTACCCTCAAACAGGAAAGCGTTATATTTTCAAGAGGTTTCTGTCAACACAGTTTTCCGATTTCAGGCAATTAAATTTATTATAGATAAATATTTTACTCCTTGCAGTCCTGCTAGATCATCGTCTACCGGTAATGGTCGGGTCCTTTCCATTACAAGTATTTTATTAACATATCTAGCGTAAAACAGTAACAGTACACTCCCATTAGGATTTTTTCACTGCCACTACAGGGTTGTTGTAACAATTACTTCAATTACTACTCCTGTTAACATACGTTCAAACTCATATCTTATTGATTCCTTCCTGGCCAAAGGGAGAATTCACATTCTCAGTTATTAATGCAACTAGGTTTGTCTGAGAATACTTTATTATGACTCCTCATCATTCTTTTAGTTCCTTCCATGCCTCGTATCGTCAGCTCTTGTACCCCGCCTACTTTTCTAAATACACTCCTGGAAATGGAAAAAAGAACACGTTGACACCGGTGTGTCAGACCCACCATACTTGCTCCGGAGACTGCGAGAGGGCTGTACAAGCAATGATCACACGCACGGCACAGCCGACACACCAGGAACCGCGGTGTTGGCCGTCGAATGGCGCTAGCTGCGCAGCATTTGTGCACCGCCGCCGTCAGTGTCAGCCAGTTTGCCGTGGCATACGGAGCTCCATCGCAGTCTTTAACACTGGTAGCATGCCGCGACAGCGTGGACGTGAACCGTATGTGCAGTTGACGGACTTTGAGCGAGGGCGTATAGTGGGCATGCGGGAGGCCGGGTGGACGTACCGCCGTATTGCTCAACACGTGGGGCGTGAGGTCTCCACAGTACATCGATGTTGTCGCCAGTGGTCGGCGGAAGGTGCACGTGCCCGTCGACCTGGGACCGGACCGCAGCGACGCACGGATGCACGCCAAGACCGTAGGATCCTACGCAGTGCCGTAGGGGACCGCACCGCCACTTCCCAGCAAATTAGGGACACTGTTGCTCCTGGGGTATCGGCGAGGACCATTCGCAACCGTCTCCATGAAGCTGGGCTACGGTCCCGCACACCGTTAGGCCGTCTTCCGCTCACGCCCCAACATCGTGCAGCCCGCCTCCAGTGGTGTCGCGACAGGCGTGAATGGAGGGACGAATGGAGACGTGTCGTCTTCAGCGATGAGAGTCGCTTCTGCCTTGGTGCCAATGATGGTCGTATGCGTGTTTGGCGCCGTGCAGGTGAGCGCCACAATCAGGACTGCATACGACCGAGGCACACAGGGCCAACACCCGGCATCATGGTGTGGGGAGCGATCTCCTACACTGGCCATACACCACTGGTGATCGTCGAGGGGACACTGAATAGTGCACGGTACATCCAAACCGTCATCGAACCCATCGTTCTACCATTCCTAGACCGGCAAGGGAACTTGCTGTTCCAACAGGACAATGCACATCCGCATGTATCTCGTGCCACCCAACGTGCTCTATAAGGTGTAAGTCAACTACCCTGGCCAGAAAGATCTCCGGATCTGTCCCCCATTGAGCATGTTTGGGACTGGATGAAGCGTCGTCTCACGCGGTCTGCACGTCCAGCACGAACGCTGGTCCAACTGAGGCGCCAGGTGGAAATGGCATGGCAAGCCGTTCCACAGGACTACATCCAGCATCTCTACGATCGTCTCCATGGGAGAATAGCAGCCTGCATTGCTGCGAAAGGTGGATATACACTGTACTAGTGCCGACATTGTGGATGCTCTGTTGCCTGTGTCTATGTGCCTGTGGTTCTGTCAGTGTGATCATGTGATGTATCTGACCCCAGGAATGTGTCAATAAAGTTTCCCCTTCCTGGGACAATGAATTCACGGTGTTCTTATTTCAATTTCCAGGAGTGTATATCATCCACAGACAATCTGATAGGACCACTATTCTCAATCTCTGTCCTTACGAATAAATCCCCTTGTTCACCATTAACCAAACTATTCATCCAGTACACTCGAAAGCCGGCTTCCTCACTCTTTCGTCCTTCTGTTATTCCTTCTATTTTTGCATTGAATACCTTATTATGCACCTGGCATTTGAGAGTACCTGGGTACTCATTAGAACCAGAAACTTGGTCAACCACTCTATCCCTCACAATACTGTAATTATCAAATCCCTTATTATTAAAAAAAATCATGAATCATAATTTGTTCGTTTATAACAAGGTTACATGTCCCAGTATCAATTTATCAATTCTCCTTTTCTCGAAACTGCCGCTACCGTTCTCAACCCCCACCCCACTGGTTATATACTGAGCTCACCTCTCTCTTTTAACATTTCATAAAAAACCTAAATTATTAGACTGACCTCTCTACCCAAATCCACAACAGCCTTTTCCTCTTCCTCATTTACCTTTATTAGTAACCGGTGTTGCAGTAACAATCTACCCTTTTCACCTGCTCCCTCTAGGGGTCGTTACTATTCGACCATTTTTGTCAAACGTTTATGAATTGGACCAAGACGAAATTTATCAACAGTCATGTATCCTATTAACTTTCCCTTCTCCCGCTAGAAGTTTGGTGCGCTGCGGAGACTATACTAGGCAGAGTGAGATTCTTTGCTGATTGATTGTTAAATTTCTCGTCTGTTCAGATTCTTTGAGCGCCCTTTATTCTCTCCAGCGTTTGTACCCAGCAGATAAAGGAACCCAGACTATCCACGACGCCTTCCTCCAATTACAGAGACTGCGGAAGCAGCTATCTTTCTGCTGGGTACCAGGGCACACGGGAATTCTGGGGAATGAAAGGGCTGATCGAGCAGCCAAGGAGGCGTGTCGTGACCGTCAGGTCTTTCAGTGTGCTATACCACTGCATGCCCTCACCTCGCTGTTGAGGTATAAAGTCCTGTGTCGATGGGAACATGAGTGGCTAGAAGTGACCGACAACAAGCTCCGTGTGATCACGCCAAAAACTCGGCCTTGGCGTACTTCCTTCCAGCCACATCGACGGAACGAGGTCATCCTTACTCGTCTTCGCATCGGCCACAGCCCTATGACGCACGGCTTTTTACTACAGCGGGAGGACCCTCCGATGTGTGGTGCTTGTAGCGTGCAGATCACGGTGCACCACCTTTTATTGGACTGCATTTTATTTGCTGACCAGCGGACTGCAGCGGATTTGCCGGCGGATCTGCAGTCTATTTTATACAATGCTCAAACGAATGTGGTTCGGGTTTTAAAGTTCTGTGAATTGTCCCACATTTTTAACTAGATTTTGGGGAGATATTTTTAATGTGTCGACGGGGTGGCTGATTCACCCAAATTTTTTCGTAAGTGGTCAGCCAGTCTCATTTCCTTGTGCTGTTCTTTTAGCTCTTTTGTGGTTTGTTTTCCGTCTTTTACTTTCTTGATTAGCTATCTTGTCTCCTCATTCGTTTTAATGCATGTGAGAGTGCCTGTGCGATAGTCATTGTGTGGTCGTTTCTTGTGCATGCGTGTACGACAGTTTTCGTTCTTATCCACCTTTGTTTGTTTTCATCGATATCGGGGCGCTGATAACCTCGCCGTTGGGCGCCCATACGTTCCAAAACCACACACACACACACACACACACACACACACACACACACACACACTTACTGACTGAACTCTTATGTGACGTACAAGAATGACGGAGGAGTGAAAAATATATTCAGTAAAAAATCACGCCAGCACAGTCTCCTGACTTCACCTTTGTACTGAAGCTACTCATCTGCGCGGCATCTGCCGCCATTGGCGCCCTCTGGTGGCAGCCACAGGTACTGAAGGAGGTGTGTGGGTAGTCAGGGTTACTCAAGTGTAGTTGCCCGTCGCCAGCGGGCCCGGGTCGCCATCCCTCCAACGATGCTGGGTCGAGGACCACGCGAGGGAAGGAGGTCAGCGACTGCCTCTGCACAGTGACGTCGCAACCCGAGTGCTATGCACGGGGTCAGGCGCTGCTCACAGTGCAGCTGACTGTACGGATTTTAGTGCAAACGTATAAACCGTCATGAAGTGTGGATTTCACTCCACCCGTCCAGACAGTTGTACGTTATAGACGTCAATACCGGGCTGGTAACCACGATGGTCACTCCAAAAGAGATGCAGACTATTTTTTTTTTTTAATCTATCTTTCATTCTACAGGTTTGAAAGTTTTACAGTGTGTAGATACATCCTTTAGGAACAATATTTTCATTTCTCCACATAATTTCCATCCCTCTGAACTGCCTTACGCCTTACGCCATCTTGGAACCAGCGCCTGTATACCCGCACGGTAAAATTCTGAACCTACCTGTTGGAGCCACTGTTTGGCAACGTGCACAAGGGAGTCATCATCTTCAAACATTGTTCCACGAAGAGAACCTTTCAATTTACCAGAGAGATGATAGAGATGATAGTCATATGGAGCCAGGTCAGGACTATAAGGCGGGTGTTTCAGTGTTGCCCATCCGAGTTTTGTGATCGCTTCCTTGGTTTTTGGACTGACATGTGGCCGTGCATTGTCGTGCAACAGTAAAATATCCTGCTTTTGCCGATGTGTCAGCAGTCACCAATTCGTTAACTCTCTGCACATTGTCTGGAGTATGTGCAGTACGAGGCCTGCTGCTGCGAGGACAATCCTCAATATTTCCGTGCCGGCTTTCATCACATAACCTGCTCGCCCACCGACTAACTGCACTGCGATCGACAGCAGCATCTCCACACACCTTTTTCACCCTCTTGTGGATGTTTCCATTGTCTCGTTTCCACAGTACAGGAATACTATGACAGCACGCTGCTTCTGACGAACGTCAAGTGTAGCAGCCATCTTGAAGACATGCTATGACGGCGCCACTCACAGGAACAGGTTGAACTAGGTTTGAAAACAAGCGGGAAGGATGCATCTACACACTGTAAGACTTCCACATATGCAGAATGAAAACTGTATTTTTACAAAAATAGTGTGCATTTCTGTGGGAGTGCCCCTCGTAGATTCCGCCCCAACTGCGCGACTCACTCACACCAACACATGGAATGACACTATATGCAGACATGTGGTGTACACAAATTTCGTCGCGGATGTGAGGATGGTGGTAAGGAACGGAGGGGGGGGGGGGGGGGGGGTTGGGGTCGCGTGGCGACAGGAAGCTCATCTATCCAACTACCACTAACACTGCCAAACGGATACCAGTTAAGGCCAGGAAGAAGAAGCAGTGTAAACAAGTGTAGAGGAACTGCGAAGGGGGGGAAAGAAACGATAAATGTGTTGTATCCTGACATAAGCAGGGAGGACAAAAGTGATCTAAACAATTTAATGGACCTAAAAAGTTGTAGATAAAATTTTAATACAGTTGGAGTCATGAACGACGGTGGTCGTATTCAGGCTGGTCTGCGCATTTACTGTCTACAACAGACGATGATCATAACAAGTTATTTAATGAAATTTTATTCAATTTTTTTGCGAGTGGCCATGGCTGATGATGGAGGTAGGTAACAAATTCAACATCAGCGAGCGAGAGGCACGATTTGCAGGCAACATGCTTTCTTCAAGCGCGTAGCCCCTGTATGCGCGTAACGCAACTGTTGTTTGGAGACGGCAACACTTGCCATTCCACGTCTGGGTCTCGAACTGTGCGAACAGCCATCCTCCGTGAGTTGGGTTACACTGGAGTCAAAAAGTCATGGGACAGCTTTGTGCACGCGCACATGTAGAGGTAGCATCATGTACACACAGTACAAAAGGGAAGTGCATCGGCAGAACTGTCATTTGTATTCGGATGATTGCTGTGAACAGGATTCCGATGTGATTATAGTCACACGAGGGGAATTAAGACTCTTTGAACACGCAGTGGTAACTGGAGCTAGACGTACGCGACATTCTATTTCGGAAATCGTTAGTGAATTCAACATTCCAAGATCCACAACGTCAAGAATGCGCCGGTAATCACAAATTTCAAACATTACCTCTCAGCTCGGAGAGCGTATTGGCCGACGACCTCCGCTTAACGACCGAGGGCAGCGGCGTTTGCCTAGAGTTGTCAGTGCTAACACACAAGCAACACTGCGTGAAATAACCGCAATGTGGGACGTACGAAAAACGTACCCGTTATATGTGATGGTTCGGCGAAATTTGACGTTAATGGGACATTGCAGCAGACGACTGACACGAGAGCCTTTGCTAACAGCACGACGTCTCCTGTAGCACCCCTCCTGGGCTCGGTTGGAACCTACACGACCGTGGCCTGGTCAGATGAGTTCCCATTTCAGTTGATAAGAGCTGTTGCACCCGTGGTCTGGGGCTAGCGTCTTGCATTCGTAACAAGACGCCATCGGTCCCGGGTTTGAAACACGCCACGGTTTAAATTTCGATTAATACACAGCACAGGAGTCACCCTCATTCTACTAACGGTCTTGTGAAAGAGGGCGTAGGAGCGGACAGAGGTACAGGGCACTCTCTTGTCCTTCGGGTGGGAAACTGCCCCTAAAAGGTGGATGAATCAGCAATCATCAATGACATGAGGATTCAGAAGGCAATGGAAACCACTGAATTAAAGACACATAACGTTTATCCACAGGACATGTACCCTGTGATTGGAGCCGGCCGAAGTGGCCGAGCGGTTCTAGACGCTACAGTCTGGAACCGCGTGACCGCTGCGGACGCAGGTTCGAATCCTGCCTCGGGCATGGATGTGTTTGATGTCCTTAGGTTCGTTAGGTTTAAGTAGTTCTAAGTTCTAGGGGACTGATGACCTCAGAAGTTAAGTCCCACAGTGCTCAGAGCCATTTTTGAACCTGTAATTGGAAAAGTGTCATGATGATTTCTTCTTTGGCAAAAGAAACCGGAATAGTCCCCATTTCGGATCCACGGGAAGGGGCTGCCAAGGGGAAGGTGAACATGAGAAAAAGATTGAATAACCAACGAAAACATAACGTTCCACGAGACGGGCCGTGGCATGTCAGAAGCTTGATAGGAAAGACAGAAAATCTGATAATGGAAATGCAAAGTCTCAATGTAGATATATTAAGGGACAGTAAAGTGAAATGGAAAGAAGACACGGATTTCTTGTCAGATGAGTACAGGGGAATATCAACAGCAGCAGAAAATGGTATAACTGGAGTAGGATTCATTATAAATAGGAAGAACGTATGTCACTGTGAACAGTTCAGTGAGACGGGTGGTTCTTGTCGGAATAGACAGCAAACCAACATCGACGACGATAATTCAGTTATAGATGTCGACATCGCAAGCTGATGATGAAGAGATAGAGAAAGTATATGAGGATATTGAAAGGGTGATACAATACGCAAAGAGAGATGAAAATCTAATAGTCGTGGGGGACTGGAATGCAGTTGTAGGGGAAGAAGTAGAAGAAAAGGTTACAGAAGACTATGGGCTTGGGACAAGGAATAGGAGAGGAGAAAGATTAATTGAGATCTGTTAAAAATTTCAGCTAGCAATGGTGAATACTCTGTTTACGAAACACAAGAGGAAGAGGTATACTTGTAAAATTCAGGGATGTACAAGAAGATTCCAGACAGATTACATCATGGTCAGACAGAGATTCCGAAATCAGATACTAGATTTCAAGGCATACCCAGGAGCAAATATAGACTCAGATCACAACGTAGTAGTGTTGAAGAGTAGGTTGAAGTTTAAGAGATTAGTAAGGAAGAAGAATTTGCAAAGAAGTGGGATACGGAAGAGCTAAGGAATGACGATACATGCTTAAAGTTCTATAAGCAATAAGGAATAGCTCAGTGGGCAGTACAGTTGAAGAGGAAAGGGTATCTCTAAAAAAGGCAATCACAGAAATTGAAAGTAAAAACATAAGTACAAAGAAGGTAACTGCGGAGAAACCATGGATAACAGAAGAAACATTTCAGCTGATCGATGAAAGAAGGACGTACAAAAATGCTCAGGGAAATTCAGGGATACGGAAATACAAGTCGCTGGAGTCACTGCGAAATGAAATAAATAGGAAGAACAGGTAAGCTAAGACGAAATGGCTGCATGAAAAATGTGAAGAAATCGGAAAAGAAATTATTGTTCGAAGGACCGACTAAGCATACATCAAAGTCAAAGCAACCTTCGGTGAAACTAAAGGCAAGGTTGGTAACATCAAGAGTGTAACGGGAATTCCACTGCTAAAGACAGAGGAGAGAGCGGATAGGTGGAAAGAGTACATTGAAGGCCAGTATCAGGAGGAAGACTTGTCTGAAGCAATAGAAGGAGAAGCAGGAGTCGATTCAGAAGAATCAGAATTTAAGAGAGCATTGGAGGACTTAAGATCAAATAAGGCAGAAAGGATAGACAAAATTCCATCAGATTTTCTAAATTCATTAGGGGAAGTGGCAACAAAGCGACTATTCAAGTTGGTGTGTAGAATGTATAAGTCTGGCAACAAACAATCTGACATTCGGAAAAATATCATCCACTAAATTCCGAAGACCGCAAGAGCTGGCAAGTGCGAGAATCATCGCACAGTCAGCTTAACAGCTGGTGCATCTAAGTTGCTCAGAAGAACGGAAAAGAAAATTGAGGATGTGTTAGATGACGAACAGTTTGGCTTTAGGAAAGGTAAAGGCACCAGAGAGGCAATTCGGACGTTGCAGTTGATAATGGAAACAAGACTAAAGAAAAATCAAACACATTCATAGGATTTGTCAACCTGGAAAATGTTTTCGACAATGCTAAATGGTGCAAGACGTTCGAAATTCTGAGAAAAATAGGGGTAAGTTATAGGGAGAGACGGTTAATATACGATATGTGCAAGAGCCAAGAGGGAATAATAAGAGTGGACGACGAAGAAGGAATTGCTCGGATTGAAAAGGGTGTAAGACACGGATGTAGTCTTTCGCCCCTACTGTTCAATCTGTACATCGAAGAAGCAATAAGTAAATAAAAGAAAGGTTCAGGAATGGATTTAAAATTCATGGTAAGAAAATATCAATGATATGATTCGCTGATGACATGTCTATCTTAAATGAAAGTGAAGAAGAATAACATGATCTGCTGAACTGAGTGGACAGTCTTAAAGAGCACAGAATATCAATCGAGAGAAAATCGAAGAAAGATGACAATAATGAGAAGTAGCAGAAATGAGAACCTCGAGAAACTTTACATCAGGATTGAAGATCTTTGGTGTGACGTCACGTGTGCTGGGGTGCTGTTGAAATTGCTTGACAATATGATATAAAGTTTAGGTCTTCTGTTACTTATTTTAAAGTTTATTTGTGTTAATATTTGCTGTAAAATTAACTTGTTAGTGGATTTTCATTAATCTCAGTCTTTCTTCCCGTGTTATTGACTCAAGTGGTCTGTTATTCGTGAGTGTGCTTATGTTGTTCGTCCAAGACTCACGCCTCAGTGGAGTGTTTACATTTTTCGGCGTGCAGTTTCAGCTGTGGCGGTTATAAAGCTACGTACTGACAAAGCTATTTGTGCACTGTTAAATTTCATAAGTTTGAGCTGTGTTTCGTGATGTTTGTAGAGAGATAACCATTTAATAAACTTTTGGACATGTTCGCTCGCTGTATTTTTTATAGTTTTCTGTACGTTAAAGTCGTATAGTAAACTTCGTGCTTAAGTTTTCAGCTGACGATTCTTATTGTTTTTAGTGAAATATTTCAGTAAAATTTTCATTCAGTGTTTTAACTTCGTTGAGTGTTCCAGTGGCCGCTTGAAGTTTTGGTTTCAGCTAACAATTTGGAGAAATTTTGTTGGTTTTGGTATTATTTGTTGAGTAATAATATTAATACAAGTAGTTGCTTTCTTGGTACACAGAGAATTTCGAGAACAGTATTGTTAGTTCTATAAATGGTTCTACAGGTGTAACCGAACTTCGGTAACAGTAGATGTATAGTTTTTTCCAGTAACTGTAAAATTTTACCATGAGTGTGAGCTCTGTCATAGGTTTATGAGTAGTGGGTTACGGTGTGGGATTTCTACAAAGTATTTTCACTGTGGAGGAATTCAGTGCAGAAGCCAGTGGGCATTATAACGAGATACTCTCCTGGGAATGGAGAATCTGCAGTAGAAATAAGTTGATAGAGGAACAGGAGCGTAAGATCTGTGCCCTTCAGGTGTAGACACAACGCGCCAAGGAGAAAATAGATAGGTGGCGGAGGGTTAATTGTGGTGGGGTATGGGAACTGGCAGGTGGCAAGAAGGCAGCTAGGAGGAGGAGGTATTCAGACAGTTATATTTTGCTTATATGCAATACATTTGACCAACTGTCAGAGTTGAGTGGAGAGGAGCCTCTTGTAGCTGTAGATGGAGGGAATGTGCAGCAGTAGTTCCTAAGGTAGAGGTGTAGGCCAGCAGTTGCAGGAAGTGTTGGGGAATGAGTACCATGTCACCAGCATTGTGAAGCCTACTGCAGGGTTGGCTCAGGTGACTGACAGCATAGGGGAGTTATGTAGGATTTTTACGAAGGAGGATCAGGTAGTGATAGTGGGTGGAGCAGGAAACAGTCTTCATAAGGATGGGGAATATGATGTATGAGGGACCTGGTAAAGATAGCTACTCAAACTGGTGGCACTAATGTGCACTTTTTGCATCTGTTTCAGCGTCATGATCAGCCTCATCTTAATGCGGCTGTTAGGCGCGTTATCATGGGGCTGGAGAGTTCGCTGATGGTAGAGGGCATGGGTCACATTTCAGCGGTGCCAGCTGAGTCTATCGGTAGATTGGATTTCACTAGGCATGGCCTGCACCTCAATAGGTATGGGAAGGGGAGGCTGGCTAAGCTTAGAGGTGAGAGTGTAGTGGGTGGTGGTAATGGTGGTGGTGGTGGTGGTGGGGTCACTCATGGAAAAATTCCTGTAGTAGTTGGTGTTAGAGGTGCACCTTTTTAGACAGAAGTCAGGTGATAGGTATACTTGCTTCACGGTAGTCCCTCTAACTAAGGGGTGACCTTCAGAGGACGCCCTGTTTCCAAGTAGAGAAGGAATTAGCACATTTCATTAAAATATAAGAGGTATTAGAGATAAAGTAAGTGCATTGCTTATAGATGTTGACTCTAAGAATATCGGTAGATCGGAGCACCACTTAAATAATTTGACAATTCAGAGGCTTCCTTTACCAGGATACATATTAGCTGGCTGTTTTTCAAGGAGTGCCTAGCTGGGTGGGGGAGTGGCCATGTACATAAAAAACAATATTCCATTTGAGTCCATAGACGTATCACGGCACTGCACTGAACAGATATTTGAAGGTTGTGCAGGAGCAGTTGAATTTAGTGAAACTAAACTTCTAATTGTTGTTGTTTATAGATCCCCTGACTCTGACAACAGAGGATTTCTGCTGAAGCTAGAGAGGGTTCTTGATTCACCATGTAGGATGTACCAGAAATTAGTTATATGTGGTGATTTCAGTATAAATTTTGCGTAGGATGGTGCAAAAAAGATAATGTTGGTAGATCTCCTAAATTCATATGATCTGATGCAGACTGTGTTTTTTCCAGCTAGGGTTCAGGGGAACAGTAGCACAGCCATAGACAATATTTTTATTTATTCTTCATTACTAGATGGGCATTCTGTTAGCAAAAGGGTGAATGGTCTTTCAAACCTTGATGCACAAATTTTAACACTAAAACGCTTTTGTACTCGAACAAATGTCTCATATAATTACAAAATAAAAACAGAAATAGAGAGTTTTTTAAACTTTGTCGAGGATGAAGAGTGGCAGGATGTTTACAGTGCCGATAACAAAGTTGACAAATAAAATGCTTTCGTTAACACATTCCTCATGCTTTTTGAGAGTTGCTTTCCATCAGAACGTTCTAAACGGGGTACTAGCAGCAATAGGCAGCCCAGGTGGCTAACTAATGGTATAAGGATATCATGTAGAACAAAGCGGAAATTATATCAAAATGTTAGAAGTAGTCACAATGAAGCTACGGTAGCGCATCACAAACTGTATTGTAAGGTACTTAATTAGGAAACAAAGAGTATGTGTTATGCAAATAGAATAGATAATTCACAGGATAAAATTAAAACCATATGGTCAGTTGTGAAGGAAGTGTCTGCTCAGCAGCACAAGATCGACGATATAAGGTCTGTTCGTACTAAAAATATATCTGTTACCGATAAGTCAGATATATGTACAGCATTTAACATTCATTTTCTGGGCATTAATGGTGAATTAAATAAAAATTTAGTTTCTACAGGGTATCATGTAACTTTCCTTGGCAAATGAATTTCCGAGATAGATGTCTGAAATACTGCTCTGTGATACATGCAAGGGGGAGATTGAGTCAATAATTAAATCACTGAAGACTAAGGACTCTGGAGTGCTTATCAGAATATTAAAGTTCAGTGCTAAACATGTTAGCCCTGTATTTAGCTATATTTGTAATTTTTCCTTTAGAAATGGTCAGTTTACTGATCGATTAAAGTACTCAGTGATAAGCCGCTTTACAAAAAGGGTGATAGGAATAATGTAGACAATTTTAGACCTATTTCTACGCCATCAGTGTTTGCTAAAGTTGTTGAAGAGGCTGTGTATCCAAGGATAATTGCTCATTTTATGTCACACGACTTGCTATCAAATACAGTTCGGCTTTAGAAGTCGTTTAACGACCGAAATTGCAATATTCTCTTTTCTCTGTGAGGTGCTGGATGGGTTAAACAAAAGGAGTCGAACGCTAAGCATATCTTTTGATTTAACTAAGGCATTTGATTGTGGTGATCACAAAATATTGCTCCAAAAGTTGGACCATTACAGAATATGGGGAGTAGCTCACAACTGGTTCACCTCTCACTTTAGAAACAGACAGCAAAAGGTCATTATTCACAATGTTGAGAATGGCTGTGATGTGGGGTTTGAATGGGGTATGGTCAAGTGGGGGGCCCCAGAGATCAGTGTAGGAACCACTCCTGTTCCTTATTTATATAAATGATATACCCTCTAGTGTTATGGGTAACTCTAAAATACTTCTGTTCGCTGATGACCCTAGCCTGGTAGTAAAGGATGTTGTGTGCAACATTGGCTAAGTTTCAAACAGTGCAGTTCATGACCTAAGTTCATGACTTGTAGAAAATAAACTAATGCTAAATCACAGTTTGACTCAGTTTTTACAGTTTCTAACACACAATTCAACAAAAACTGACGCTTTAATTTCACAGAATGGGCATATGATTCGTGATACTAAACAGTTCAAATTTCTAGGTGTTCAGATAGACAGTAAACCGTTGTGGAAAGATCACGTTCAGGGTCTTGTTGGAAGACTTAATGCTGCCATTTTTCCTCTTCGAACGGTATCTGAAGTGAGTGATCGTTCGACACGAAAATTAGTCTACTTTGCTTATTTTCATTCGCTTATGTCGTATGGTATTATATTTTGGGGTTCGGGCAATAAGTGGTGTAAGTTAACGAACCTCTTGTCGACCCCTGTTCACGAGTCTGGGTATTTTGACATTGGCCTCTCAATACATATATTCCTTACTGTAATTTCTTGCTAACAGTATTAGCTTATTCCGACGAATAAGCAGCTTTCACTCAGATAGTATTCGGTAGAAATCAAACTTGCATTTTAATCGGACTTTCTTAAGGCTTGTGCAGAAAGGTTTGCAGTATTTTCAGTAAGCTACCACTCAGATTCAAAAATCGTAGCAGTGATTCACGCGCTTTCAAATCGGCTCACTCCTTCTATTCTGTCGAGGAGTTCCTTGGAAAATCAAGCTGATTCTTGTTGTATTGTTAATTGCTTTTACTTAAAATTATGGTCTGACATTTTTTGGATTCATAAAGATCTTATTTTTATCTATTATTACTTTTATGTTGTAATTTCATGTAGTGACACGTTTCATGACTTTGGAGATTTGTTCCTCAATTTGGTCCTACAGAACTAGAAGTGTAAATAAAGAAATAAATGGTCAGGAAGTAGATGAAGTTAGGGAAATCTGCTACCTAGGCAGCAAAATAACCAGTAACGGACGGAGCAAGGAGGACATCAAAAGCAGATTAGCCTGCCAAAAAGGGCTTCCTGCCCAAGAGATGTCTACTAGTATCAAACATAGGCCTTAAATTGAAGAAGAAATTTCTGAGAATGTAAGTTTGGAGTATCATGTATGGTAGTGAAACATGGACTGTGGGAAAAACGGAACAGGGTGCTACAGACGAATGTTGAAAATAAGGTGGACTGATAAGGTAAGGAATGAGGAGGTTCTGTGCAGAATCGGAGAGGAAAGGAATGTGTCGAGAACGCTGCCAACGAAAAGGGACTGGATGATAGGACATCTGTTAAGAGATCAGGGAATGACTTCTATGGTACTAGAGGGAGCTGTAGAGGGCGACAGAGATCGGAATACATCCAGCAGATAGGAGGTAGGTTGCAATCGCTATTCTGAGATGAAGAGGTTGGCAAAGGAGAAGAATTCCTAGCGGCCCGCATCAAACCACTCAGAAGACTGATGAGTCAAAAAAAAAAAAAGAAAAAAAAAGAAAAGAAGAACAGCTGATGGTCTGGTTCGAGTGTGATGTAGACCCCACGAAGCCATAGATCCAAGTAGTCAACAAGGTAGTGTGCAAGCTGTTGGTGGTTCCATAATAGTGTGACCAATATTTACGGGAATCAGAGACTGGAAATCATTATGTTCTCTCTCAGTACATCGTTACCCCATCTGCCATTATATACTAAAACAGTCATGGAGACCATTTGCACCCATTCTGGATTTCATGTTCCCAAACAACCATGTCACCCGGCCACAATTTTTCGGGACTGGTTTGAAAAACATTTTGGACAATTCGAGCGAATCATTTGGCCACCCACATCGTATGACAGGGATACCTCCATAACTTTTGGCACCTCACTGTATAGTTCAAAATGGTCCAAATGGCTCTGAGCTCTATTGGACTTAACATCTGAGGTCATCAGTACCCTAGAACTTAGAACTACTTAAACCTAACTAACCTAAGAACATCACACACATCCGTGCCCGAGGCAGGATTCGAACTTGCAACAGTAGCGGTCGCGCGGTTCCAGACTGGACCCCCATGAACAGCTCGGCCACAGCGACCGGCCACTGTATAGTTCAGACTGCAGTTGTATAGCTTACGATGATTGCTGGTTTCGGGTGCACAGTTATCCATGTTCAGATCAATTACCAATCGGACTGCAGCATGTAATCGTAAGGTTTTATCAAGACGTAGCAGTAGCTCATGTCTAAGCCTGACCACAATTAAATCATGGCAGGTACCATTAAGACGAGACATCATGTAAGCAAATCAGTTCTTACAAAAAATACATATGTTCTTAGTATTCTGTAGACAGTCTTATAACACCCCTAATTTGGTAACAACACCTACTATGTGGCCAATTCAGAACAATAAACAGAATCTCCGATTTCACCTGTTAAAAGATACTTTCTACAAAATTATTTAGCTTCATTAAAATTTATAAAGTCCTGAGGAATATTACTTTCAATACAACTTACCATGAACGTTCTTGGCTATGTAGTTTTTGTGGACTGTGGAGTACGGTGATCCATGTAATGTCAAACTTGAGCTTTTGTATCGCGTGGTACAGTAAAACGAATATTTGTGAAGGAATGATAGTAAAGAGAATGTAACTTACTTAAGTCTACAGTTGCATACAAGGACGTTTTTCTTTAGTTTAGATCGACTGTTTAAGGACAATATTTCCAAATATGTTGCATGTCTTTGAAGTAATCTTGTAAGCAGGCTGTTTAGGTTTTCTTATTGGTAACGCCACGTAGCGCTCTGTATGAAAATCACTGGCTGTGCTGTGTGCAGTCTGTGGCTAATTCGCATTGTTGTCTGCCATTGTAGTGTTGGGCAGCTGGATGTTAACAGCGCGTAGCGTTGCGCAGTTGGAGGTGAGCCGCCAGTAGTGGTGGATGTGGGGAGAGAGATGGCGGAATTTTGAAATTTGTAAGACTGAATGTCATGAACTTCTATATACATTATGACTTTTGAACACTATTGACGTAAATACATTGTTTGTTCTCTATCAAAATCTTTCATTTGCTAACTATGCCTATTAGTAGTTAGTGCCTTCAGTAGTTTGAATCTTTTATTTAGCTGGCGGTAGTGGCGCTCGCTGTATTGCAGTAGTTCGAGTAACCAAGATTTTTGTGAGGTAAGCGATTTGTGAAACGTGTAGGTTAATGTTAGTCAGGGCCATTTTTTGTAGCGCTAAAAATATTGTGTGTCAGTTTAAGCACAGTCATGTGTAATTGTTCAAAGGGGACGTTTCGTATGTAGACCCTTAGCCAAGGATACCTCACTGGAATCTTCTGATTTTTTTTTTCTTGTAGTTTGTGTAATTAGTGTAGCTTTTGTTTATTGCTGGCGCGTAATTGTAGAGAGAATCTCCTTTGTAGTTGCAGTCTTTCATTGTTGTACAGTAAAACAGTTGCTGCATGCATGTAGATTTGCAGCAAGTATTTCGCAGCTGCGCTTGCAATTAACTAGATATTATTTTCAGTGCTACATTAATGTGTTCTCTTATTTTTGATCTCCAAATTGTGCTTTTCTGTGTTATCGTGTGAAATATTGTGACAACAATGGCGTGTGAAAAACGTAATACTAGGCTCCAAAGTAAACTGAGAAATGACAGTGAAGACGAAAGCAGTGTGTTAGCGCCACCGTGTAATGAATTAACTAATGTTCAAAGTAATAATTTGGTAATTGTGCATAGGGAAATGGAGCGGGCTGCAAATAATGGTGTAAGCAGTGAAACAATTAGTGAACAGGGAAGCATTATCGATCGATCGGTCGGCAAGAGCTTGCCTCAGGAATCCGAAATGACAGGACACAATCTTGCAAATACTGTAGATTCAGGTTTTGGGTCCTCATCGTTTTCTCAAATAAGTCAAGACACATTTTCTGCTTGTCAAAATGTGAATGTTGCCGGTGCAAATTCACTGCCGAAAAGCACTGAGGCACCTGTTTCAGACACCAGTGCATTGTTGTTACAATTAATACAACTAATGGGACAAACACAGCAAAAGCTTCAAAAGTTAGACACAATGGAACAAAATCTTCAGAAGTTAGACACAATGGAACAAAATCTTCAAAAGGTAGACACAATGGAACAACACCAGAGACAAACACAGCAACAGTTAGACGCAATGGATCAAAATCTTCACACCATGCTTGAACAAACACGTGAAGATTTAACTACTGAGTTACACAAAATAGAATCGAAATGTCAAAAAGTCTGTAATGACGTAAAAACACAAATTTGTGAGCATTTCCAACCTATTTTTTCGCGGCATGAAAATTCATTACAGAGTCACGAAGCAGTCATAAAAGAACTGCAAATTATTGTTCATGAAAATCATGAGACCTTGCAAGCTAAAATTGACTCAGTTGCATCTACAGATTCGGTTACGCAACTTGCAAAAACCCAGGAAAACTTAAAGGACACAGTAGATACGATTTCAACACAAATGGACACTCTGAAACTTGGTTCAGAAAAACACACAGAGAAAATAATTTCACTATCGGATAAAGTAGCCGAACTTTCAGATCAGTTCACTAACTTATCTACGAAGGTAGATGATAATCTGAATGACACAAAACCGATAATCTTTAATGACACAAAAGAGTGTGAACAAATTAGGAAATTCAAACAAAATCAGAATCAAATCAATACACAGTACAAAAGAGAAATCCGGGAAGTACAAGATCAGTTGGCACAAGTAATACAAGAATTACATATTTCAGATGACACTCGCGCTCCAGTACAGGAAGAGGGACATAGAAATACGGAACAACCACAAAATAATAACACAGGACACTTCGGAAATTACGAAAGAAATTGGCAAGGCGCATTGGATTTTGAGATGGAACCGCCAAAGCGAAGTAAGAATGAGCGATGTGCGACTCGCCGACACGATGATTTTGACTATAAGCTTTTCACTACTACACGTAAATTCAAAACCTTTAAGAATTTTGACAACGACATTCATCCACAAGCATGGCTTCATCAATTCTCTCATTGTTTTCCTCCCAACTGGTCATTGGATCACAGGTTAGAATTTATGTTTGGCTACTTGGAGAATGAACCAGCTGAAAGAATACGATCGGTCATTCACGATTGTCACAGTGAAGGAGAATTTTTTCATGCCTTCCTCTCAGCATATTGGTCTCAAGCTACACAAGACCGAGTAAAACATAGCATCATAATGATGAAACGTTTCGAACAATCTGAATTTTCCAATCTTATGAAATATTTTGGAGACATGTTGCGTAAGAATCAGTATCTTTGAAACCCATACAGCCCCTCAGAACTCATCCGCATTTGCTTAATCAAATTACCTGAACATTTATGACATATTATTTTGGCAGGACGTTGCAAAGACGACATTGATGCTTTTCTTGGACTGTTACAAGAATTAGAAATTGACACTGACAATCGCGGAACGCGAAAACAGGAACACAACAATTACAGGTCACATCCGTCGCAATTCCACGATGAAAGAACTAATAGCTGGACATGACAAGGCTATTCTCACAACACAAACCGTGACCAAAACAGACACCACCCGTATGAGGACCACTGGCAGAATAATAATAGTTACAGAGAAAGATCGCATTTCCATAGTAATGAATGTGACAGAGATATCCATAGAAACAGACAATATGGGAACTAAAATAATTATTATCAAGGGAGACAGAATAACTTCAGACGCAACGGTCTACCACGCAGTTACGATTCTGGGAGAAATTCTCCATCACATTACCGACAAACAAGAAACTATTTAAACTACCGACAAAGCGACAGACCTGAATTCCATCAGAACTGATGAGCTTCAAACAGGGCAGGACCTTCTCGTCAAGGTGAATTTGTAGAAGTTAGGTCTCTAATCCCAATAACGACGCGCGCCAACAAAGAGACAGACAATGACTCGCACCGCAGGCAGCCACGTGTGCCGGCTGGCTCAGCGAAAAATAACATAGACACTAACATTGAGAAAAATTCCAGTATTCTCTACCGATGTACACCACATGATAATTTCGTTCAAGTTGAAACTCTTGAGTACTAGGAAGAGTAAAGGTTTACACCACATTTCACACGTAAAACCGTTTATTGAAAGATAATCTGCTTTTTAACTTTGTCTTTGCCATATAACTTTACACTTTACATTGCTAGTATGCTTTGTCAGACTTAGAATCTGGTAACATGCAACAATGTTTGAAGTTAAATATCCAGTCAAGAACCAAGAGAACTTATTTAAACAGAAATTACGAATGCATTGTTATTGTGAACAGACGACACAGTGTTATTGTGTGGGTACATTCTTGCTTGTTAGTTGCACGATTACGTAACGACTATAAGGCTCACATACTTAGAACATTTACCAGTACTGCTAATGAGATTTTAATGCAACATTATGGTTTACTTGAAAATACATTCTGGATTTAAAGTATTTTCTGTGAAATACCAGATGACACAGTGGTTAGTTTATGTGACAGCTACACGATTTTATTACGACGCTACTAATGAGTGACAATTTACAATGTTGCTTTTGCGGTGTATCTGTTTTATATCTGCACAGTTTTTCTGAATTCTTCTGGAAAGTAAAACATGTTTTAGTAGCAACTTTTGTGGTATAGCTACAATGCGACTGCCTTTTCTGTGGCACAACAATACGTTACATTATAGCACTTTCTTGATCACGGTAAGGTACGTAATAACTACGGTATCTATACGCAAAGCATTTCACTTTCGTTTATGATGAGGTAAGTACATTGACTTCAGCAGAACTTTGCTTACAGAGGAAGATAACTATGACAGTTCCACAGAATTATTTTACAGCAAGACGCACATTTAGCGCTACAGGACACGCATTTGAGTGATTAATTTTGTACTTAAACCATTTATTTTTCAAGATTTTTGAATTACAAAGAAAGTTTTCCGTGATACATTTCATTCCATTGCTGTAATCTGTAACATCTGAGGGTATAATTACATTAATCCTCAGGGGGTACACGCTTACTTTGTGTACCATATGTTTGACAAGCACAAGGAGCCCTAGCTAATATGGTATTTGATTATACAACTTTACACATTGGTACCATATTTCTCTAACACAGAATTACACAACTATCTGATCATTTAACTAAGAGAAACAAACATTTTTTATACTACGTCAGTGACACATGTTTATGCAATTATACAGTTGGATAACTTCATACTTATGAAATTGTATTTTGTCTGTACTTTGTGAACTGTTCATATTTTTTTCGGAACCATTGTGATAATATGAGACCTTAGAATGATGTATTTGGCAAGGGATCATGATTTTTGAAGTATGTTTGAGGTACATGACTTTATTGAAGGTCTTGAAATTATTGAAAGAAGCTGCGACGATTCTGAGATGTGATAGATCTGTTATGATGTTATTATTACGATGACGATTTGTATTTGCTGTTGAGGTATGTTTATGATGAGTAAGCTGATGCTATATGAGGAATTTGATTATGCTACGAATTTATTATGATGAAATATTGAAGAAGTGTCGAAGAATATGTATATGTGTAATAAGGTAAGGAATAATAAGTAGTGGTTAGGACTCTGATTCGTGGAAAAGTATGTTGGAAACCAAGAATCGTACTTTAAGAATTATGAAATGTGTGTACATGTGTGAATGTATCACAATGCCACCGAAAACATTTTGGACACTGTTATATTTATAGGATTTTGTTTCTACACATTTCTACTGTAATTTCTCGACTTATGAAATTTTATTTGTATCAAACTGTCACTGTAGCGGAAACTTCTGTTGTAAATTTCGGTAAGAAAGCTAAGTGACCTCGACGTAATGCGTCGTTGACGCCCAGCTGTGAATCACCTGGAAAAATAGCCATTAGTGTGTGCCTCTGAGAGGCACAGGTGGAGAAAAAAGGAGGCCATTATCCTCGCTATTGACATTCCTTTGTAGAAAGCATCGCAAATACGACAAATATGAAAACATATGATTATACTGTGGAGCTCTTAATTTATGATATTTACTAAAATGCCTAATGAAACGATGAGAAACATTTCACGGCTATTGTCTTGCTAGTTGAGAGAAATGCCATTGGCTTGCTCTATGTATTTATTTACTCATTTTGTTTAATATCTGGTTTCTAGCTGCACTGCAGCATTGGTTAAAATAAAATTTTATAGATGTACTGATATAAATATTTTCTGTCTACAGATCGAGTAAACAATAATTTTTTTCAAAAAAAATGAGGGAGCACAAAAAGACATTTACCTTCACAGGAACTGCGTTCATAATTTTCTTTTGAAGTACTTGGTAATTTATTATGTAGAATAAGTTGTGGTGCACCACTTTAATTACATAGACATTAAGATGTGAATATACATTTCCCTTATCTGAATTGTTGTCTTCAGTGTACTATTTTTTCTGCTTGAGCTTTGTCATGTTTAGATCTTAGTTACTGCATTTGCTGCTGCTGTTTGCTAGGCATAATGTTACTGAATTTGACTTTGTATTACGCTGTTAAGCCAGTTTTACTACGGATTTATTTTTCTTGTTTGCTGCACAGTGCCTTATATTAGTTGTAATATTGCAATTGTTTTGCCAATTTGAATTTTTTGTCATTGATGTTTGAGTTAATTGTTTTCTGCTGCTGCATTGCCTCGTCCCTTAGTTTAGCAGCTGAGCTCAGTAGATTTAAGTTAGCTTATGAGGGGGTAGACTATATAAGAAAAGGAGTTGCAATGAATTTGAAGAAATGCACTGAGAGGTTATACGAGAAAAGTACAGAAAGCAGGTATAGATAGGACTTTTTGGAAACAATGAAGAACGAAGGGAGATCTCCGAGAAGTAAAGAAAGTTTTGTTTGCAAAATACTGCAGTTCAACAAACCCTGTCCTTTCCTTGTGTTATCCCACTATGTGTTTGTGTACCCTTATGTATTTATGTTCTTCCTGTCTTTATATGTTTATCTGATGAGAGTTACATTGTAGAATTTTTCTGATAATATGTTATTTTCCTTGTAAAGATGTTTAGACAATATTTATTCTGTTCTGTTTTAATGCTCATGTTGATGTTTCGAAAGTTACTCTGATCTTTTATCTATGTACTCATGTCATAATTCCTGTAACACTGATATATATGTTATTTCGATTCTTGTGTAAAGCCTGTACTACAAATGTTATCTGTATTGTTATGTTCTTTAATGATGTATTTTGTACCTTTGTAATTGTATTCTTATGTTATAAAATTGTAATTGACACCAGTTCATCATATTATTAACTTGTAAGTTCCATTTCACTGCACACGTTTCTGTTGGTCATAGTATATGGACAATATGTGAGAAGTAGGGACTGTTAGTGTTTGCACGTGTGTTAATAATTCAGCAAGGGACTGGATAACAGCATTGCTGGTTCTAAGGACAATTCCAAAAACTTTGTGAGTGGTTTATGGACTTGCTATATTGTCCGCAAGACTCTTCGATGGTGATTATGCACATGCACAGTCGCAACAGATGGCTGCTGGCCGTCTCTACAAGGACTACAGTGGGTCTACATCTTTGATGGCCCACCAATACCATTATTTCTACAAGGACTGCAGTGGGTCTGCACCTCTGGTGGCCCACCAATACCATACACTCTACCAGGACTACAGTGGGTCTGCTCTGTGATGACCTACCTACCAATAGTCTTCAAAACTTCGACTGACTCTGCAGTGGGTTTGCTCTGTTGTGACCCATTACCTGTCTGCATGTCGAGAGTCAGCACTGTCTTTCCGTTGGAAGGACAATACTACTTCTTCAAGACTGCATGGAAATCAACTACTTCCATGTGCATTTTCTTTTACTGCTCAGACTTTGAGAAAAACACTGCAATTTTACTGTGATGAATAATCAGGACTGTCTTTATTGACTGTGAGAAAATTTTAGCTTTTGACCAACATTGTATCACTAAGTGTGTGCATTTGATTTCTTTGTTATTGTAATTATAAATTTTTTTTTCAAATCTGTATTGGCCACTGCCCAAAACAATTTGTAAAATTTTTTGTGGGGAGCATGGGGGCTATGTAAGTAGGCTGTTTAGGTTTTCTTATTGGTAACGCCACGTAGCGCTCTGTATGAAAATCACTGGCTGTGCTGTGTGCAGTCTGTGGCTAGTTTGCATTGTTGTCTGTCATTGTAGTGTTGGGCAGCTGGATGTTAACATCGCGTAGCATTGCGCAGTTGGAGGTGAGCCGCCAGCAGTGGTGGATGTGAGGAGAGAGATGGCGGAATTTTGAAATTTGTAAGACTGGATGTCATGAACTTCTATATACATTATGACTTTTGAACACTATTGACGTAAATACATTGTTTGTTCTCTATCAAAATCTTTCATTTGCTAACTATGCCTATTAGTAGTTAGTGCCTTCAGTAGTTTGAATCTTTTATTTTGCTGGTGGTAGTGGCGCTCGCTGTATTGCAGTAGTTCGAGTAACCAAGATTTTTGTGAGGTAAGCGATTTGTGAAACGTATAGGTTAATGTTAGTCAGGGCCATTTTTTTGTAGGGATTTTGTGAAAGTCGGATTGCGTTGCGCTAAAAATATTGTGTGTCAGTTTAAGCACAGTCATGTATAATTGTTCTAAGGGACGTTTCAATCTCATTCACATCTCTGACACAAGTAATTGGGCACAGCAGATAATTGTACGTATCCATTTGAAACTCGCGTTAACATGACTACTACCGTCTACTGCTATCTTTTCCTGATTCCAGATAGTAACAAGGAGACAGGTGCTATCTGAGCTGTGAAACGCGTCAGTTAGAGGCAAATAAAAAAGGTCAGTTTCTTGCCTAGGAAGGTAACGTTCCAGTTATTTACTTTTATCTTAATATGTTCCTGAATCCTGTAGATTATTGAGCGTTGCATGGATTTTCTTTCTAAACGTAAAAGTTTAACGTACAAAATCTGACTGTTTTAGTGTTTTAGTATGTTCTGGGGTAACGATGTGCTGAGAGAGAACAGGTGCCCACACTCATGAAAAGAAGGTGAAGCGAAGAAGAAAGTAATGAACGAAAAGAAACAACAGAATTGGTTTGAAGAACAAGAACGATAAATTTGTACTTGCTTGCCTTACAGAGCGACCAGAAAAGAAGAAAAAAGGGGGAATTATGGAACAAACACGAGACTGATGGGGTATATAAGTTGTCTCCCGTATTATTCATAAGTTTGGAAATGTTTAGTCAATAACAGTTAAACTAAATCTTTTGACTCTGTAAATTTCCTGCAGTCACAGAGCGATGTATACGTAGTATTACTCGCCGGCCGCGGTGGTCTCGCGGTTCTAGGCGCGCAGTCCGGAACCGTGGTACTGCTACGGTCGCAGGTTCGAATCCTGCCTCGGGCATGGATGTGTGTGATGTCCTTAGGTTAGTTAGGTTTAAGTAGTTCTGAGTTCTAGGGGACTGATGACCACAGGTGTTAAGTCCCATAGCGCTCAGAGCCATTTGAACCATTTTGTAGTATTACTAAGCCAGCGAACGTTAGACTTTGCAATGCTATGCATTGAATAACTGTGTGTTTTGCAACATTGGTAATCAGTAGAAAAGAATGGAATAAATAAAATTTGTTTAACTTTATTACGCCACTTGTATCACACGCAAGACATGGGCATACGACAATGTTACTTCATACACGTAAACACCATATGCGGTCTTGTAAACGACTAGAGGTGGAATTTGCTGTCACAGGTAAAATGGCCACCAGAGTGCATTACTGCTGTTCGTGAATCATTTTGTTATCACACCTGGTACGGTGTATAATGGGTATGAACAGGGTAAGATATTGACTATCACTGTGAAGCGGACCAATACATTACGTACCTGCATCATACAGCGTTGTGAGCAATTTGAAAGGGTGGTTCGCAATTCGGCCGACTGATCGATCCGTGCAATATCCAGGTGAGTGAGCACTCGGATGTGGAAAGTGAGGGCACGCATGCTCGTTATCGAGGTTTCCACCACTGGAGAGTATTGTGTACCAAAAGCACCGTATCTCCTTCACATTGGCACCCGTCATCCATAAACAAGTAACGGATTCCGTGCAACATTCTGTATCATTTCACACCACTGGCCCGAGACTAGCACGTAACCGGGCTAAGAGATAGCCCTCCCCCTTTTTCCTGTGTGTGGGCTACTGTGAACACCACACCACAAACGGGTGCGTCTGAAGCGGTGCCGTGGTCGCGATGTATCGACTCCTGAGGAATGACATCGCATTGCATTCAGTAATGAACCGCGTTTCTGCACTACCCCGGATGAACATCGTCGGCGGTTATGGCAGTGGTCTGGGTAGGCATAGCCGTGTTACTCCTGCCGTCATGATGTGGGCAATTATCGGGAATGACTACGAATCACGGCTGGTAGTAACGTAGAGAATTCTGACGACACAGTGTTAAGTGAAATCTGGTTTCGCAGGACAGAGTGGATCAGGTCATGGTTGTGGAAAGGGGCCAAGATTAATTACTATTAGTTGCACAAAACACATAAACTTTATTTTCCTAAAACACTTAATCACACATGCCCTTAAAAGGATTCAAAACAATACGACTGAAGGCCCGAATACAAGTTATTAAAATTGCCTTGAGGAATAGACACGGCTGAAGGCCTTAGTTACCAAAAAATTTGCATAAATACTCGGCTGAAGGCCACACACTGGATGTAGAAGAACTGAGGGTTTAAGCCCTGGATAAGAACAATTTCAGATAGAGAAGAAAATTTTAAAAGTTTTGAACAAGCGAATTTTCAAATTTTAATTTAAGACGGCTTAAGGCCTTATCTTAAAAATATCTGACATAAAAACTCGGCTGAAGGCCACATACTGAACATAGAACAACTCAAGGGTTAAGGCCTGGATAACAAGGATTAGCAATAGAGAAAAATTCCCCCTTTTGCTCTTTTTTAAAAAAATTAGTTGAAACAAGAATCTTCAAAGTTTTAACTTCAGACGTCTGAGGGCCTTATTTAAAAATTAAAACAAACTAAATTAACAAGCGGCTGAAGTGCTCACACATTACTTGAGGCAAAATCACAATCTAAAAACAACAGAACAACTGTGCTCAGAAGTGTTACAAGGGCCGGCCTGAGAACGTAATTCTAATGTAAGGTTAGGTGAGATAGGCAGCCAAGAATAAGAGCCGGCCGAAGTGGCCGAGCGGCTCTAGGCTCTAGAGTCTGGAACCGTGCGACCGCTACGGTCGCAGGTTCGAATCCTGCCTCGGGCATGGGTGTGTGTGATGTCCTTAGGTTAGTTAGGTTTAAGTAGTTCTGAGTTCTAGGGGACTGATGACCTCAGATATTAAGTCCCATAGTGCTCAGAGCCATTTGAACCATTTGAGCCAAGAATAAGATTAAGTAATCAGATGGCAACCCGATTTAGGGACGGCTGAAGGACCTACCAACAACCCAATCAATTCCCTTCCGCCGAACAACGGCACGACAACGGAAAATATCAGCCGAGGACGTAGATACCAACGACACTATGTCTTCAAATTGGCGTCTAAAACAGACAAGGCACAATAACCACTCAATAATATGAACAAACACAGAGGTTGTCGAACTACACGCCGTCCCGGACAGTATCAAAACGGCGAGGAAAAACACGCTCGTAACTCCGTCCCAACCGACCGACTGCCAACTCCAGTTCGCAGACAGCATTCATAACCGCTCATTCGAAATTACCCAAGCTAGACACAGTTCCACGAAAACACTTGCACTAAGAACTCTGTCAATCCTAAAACCAATCACAGTGGAACAACAAGGACGAGTCACAAATCGACACGCACAGAGTTTCCATATGAGACGACCGACCGAAAGACCAACCAAGGTAGTCCCCCTTCAAGTCATGTCTGTCGGCAACGGTCGGGCGAGTCATGACTGTCCGGGGCTCACTGCAGCACCATCCCGACTCCCCTGTTGTCCATTCGGATCTCAGAGACACAGCGACCCGGGCACATTGACTCGCACCCAACCATGTAGAGCTAACACTTGCCCATTGACGACCCGGCATCTCTGCACAAGGAAGGAACCGACCCACGTCCGGAAAGATGACCAACAGACGAGGCCCAGAAAGGTTCTAAAGACCAAATACGAGTCGCCCGATGCGACGACCTACCGAACGACCAATCACAGGTCGTTTCCGCTCCAGTCTCCTTCCGTTGGACAGTGCACGTGTGTGTCCCCAGCCGTCGGGCGAGTGCTGGCTGTCCAGCCCTCACTGCTGGTGCGTCCCAACTGAACTCCTTCAGACCACGAGCCGGAAATACTAGCGGTCGCTCCAGAGATATTACGACAGTGCATTTATCGATAAACGCTGCTACTGCCACTCACGGGCAACAAGCCACAACTTAGTGACGCCAGTAAATCGAATAAGAAACGAGACGGCGGCACCGCAAAGGCAAGCTGTCAAGCAATAAATGGCGTGAACACGAGCCGCGCACGGCTCAGTAAGTGACGGACCTCTCTCACGTGACTTTATCGTGATGGTTTTTTCCAACAGGACAGAGCTCGTTCACACATACCACGTGTCTCTATGAACGTTGAGACAGGTACTCCTGTGGGTAGTAAGATCCCCAGATGTGTCCCCAACAGCACATGTGTGAGGTCATTTAGGACGTGAACTCCGTCACACTGGCAGTATCGAAGACATCAGCGACCTGTCACCACAGCTGTGGGCCGTCTTCCCTCTGGAGAGGGTGCAAAGGCCTCATGACATCATTCCCAACCGAATCCATGTATACATACAGGTCAAAGTTAGAGCTGCGTGGTACTAACAACTGGTCCCATAGTTCTTTGTAAATTTGACTTTATTTTGTAATCACTGAAATAATATTACATTCTGTCTCAACCCGTGGAGTTTCATTTTGTTTCCGCCGCCCCTTCATGGTGCTTGAACTATTTGATGGGCAGTGGATTAAAACTTACTGAACAGGCTGAAAAAGAAAATTTGTTGTGACTTCCACTTGTGTCAAGACTTCCGATTTGACACAACCTCGTCGTTTATTTCTAGTGGACCTTGTGCCAGGCCTCCGTACTATAGAAAGGATCAAGTCTGCTGGACCACGGAGTCAGTTCTTGTTGATAACAAGGCATTTCCGTGCTTCTGATTGTTACTGATGCAGTCGAAACTCCATAGAATAGTGGCACTTCATTTAATATTTTGAGAATTCCTTTTGCGTTTCGATTTAATTTGCGTCTTAAATATGGGAATACTATCAGTGAAACAGTTGAATTTGAGGGATTTAGTTAAAATTGCATCATGGAAATTCTTCTTCTTCTTCAGTGTATGTTCCCATATGTCTCCGTTCCGCTTTCGACATTGTGAAAGAACGGCATGGATTCCGGTAACAACACTGACAGTCGTAATGTGGTCACCACACCCCCTGTCTGCTGAACGAGCAACACGGCCTACGTTCAGTCTTCTGCCCAACTGTTGACAGTATAAGTACAAAAAGATAAGTGATACGTACCGTAGACTAACTGCCATCTAACGTCACATTCACTGAATTGGCAAAACGCTACAAGCTGTACAGTTCCAAGACGGGTAGCATTATTTCTTCAAAAGCTGGTCACTTAAAAAGTATTTTTACTGTGTGCTATCGATAGGGTTCGGCATTTGACACTTATCGAGTGCACATGGATGAAACCTCTTTATGACACTTGGTGTAAGAAAATTGTAAACTGATTTTACATCATGTTTCTTATGCAGCTATTCACAAATACTGCACATTCAGAATTACGTTTTCTTCTGATACTTAAGGCACGAGCAATTCTTCTTTCTCTAATGAAATGACAAGTATAATATGGAATCGTTAGCTCCAAGTCATTTACCAGCCTTGCCAAAATATCTTTTACGTCTACTGTCATTACTGAATTAACTACTACGCCTGTGTTGTGATTATACATTAAAACGACTCTCGAGTGCCAAACGGCTATGAAAGTTTGGTGCAGGAAGCCCTGCACGCATCGTCGGAGAATACGTACAGAAACTGTGTAAGGAAAAGCTGTAGTTTCAGGAGGCCTAAAAGCTGTTAGACAATAAACCTACAGCTAGTTAAAATTCAACTGAAGCCCCGTGAAAGTTCGGGTATTTCTATGACGCATCTGAGAACGTCCGAGTGGGCACCTGTAGCAGGAAACGATTCTGTTTGGCTCTATCATTTTAATGTTTGCTCGTTCGTCGGCAAAAATAACACGTCCTAATGAAGCGAGGGAGTAGGGAATCAAGCGAAGCTGTAGAATGGAGAGTGCAGAAGGGTGACGTCACGAGCTCGGGGTAGTCATCAGCGACAGAGCACAAGTGAGGGCTGAAGGGGAGAAATTGGCGAAGAATTGGCCACGGTACAAACAACCTATTGAATGTCGCCACCTTCTAGGTGAAAGGAGAAAATGGCAGGGATCAGAAATTAAAGCGAAGCACAAACAAGTTGACGTTCAGGACTGAAAAAAGTATCTAGGTCAAAGCAAGAACTTCCGTGTTTCTCAGTAGTTGGATTAAAGGAAAAGGGCACAAGTCATCCCCGTTTTCAAGAAGGGACGTCGAACAGATGAGCAGAACTATACTCCTATATCTCTAACGTTTATCAGTTGTAGAATTTTCTGGAGACTACAAATCTACTCTGTAGAAATCAGCATGGGTTTCGAAAAAGACGATCGTGTGAAACCCAGCTCGCGCTATTAGTCCACGAGGCTCAGAGGGCCATAGACACGGGTTCCCAGGTAGATGACGTGTTTCTTCACTTCCGCAAGGCGTTCGATACAGTTCCCCACAGCCGTTTAATGAACAAAGTAAGAGCATATGGACTATCAGACCAATTGTGTGATTGGATTGAAGAGTTCCTAGATAACAGAACGCAGCATGTCATTCTCAATGGAGAGAAGTCTTCCGAAGTAAGAGTGATTTCAGGTGTGCCGCAGGGGAGTGTCGTAGAACCGTTGCTATTCACAATATACATAAATGACCTTGTGGATGACATCGGAAGTTCACTGAGGCTTTTTGCGGATGAAGGTGTGGTATATCGAGAGGTTGTAGCAATGGAAAATTGCACTGAAATGCAGGAGGATCTGCAGCGAATTGACTCATGGTGCAGGGAATGACAATTGAATCTCGATGTAGACAAGTGTAATGTGCTGCGAATACATAGAAAGAAAGATCCCTTATCATTTAGCTACCATATAGCAGGTCAGCAACTGGAAGCAGTTATTTCCATAAATTATCTGGAAACAGTCCAAGGTTTTCATTTATTTTCAGTAACATCAATCATTTATCCAAACTGGTAAATAAATGCAAAAGACATGAATTGATGACGTAACATGAGAACAGACACACACAAGTTTAATAAAGGATATTGTAAGCCTACTGTTGATTGACATGTATCTAAAATATTAAACAATTTGCGTTATTAAATGAAAGAAAAAGGTAGACGAACGAACAGCGACCTTAACGATTAGCAGTGGTATAAACATAAATACAGAAATACGAGTTTCGCAACTGTATTTGTTATTCTGAGTAAAATTCTGTATGATAATCTGACAAAGATAGTTGGTTTGAAAACACAAGGTTAAGAAATGACGCAAGAAAGAATAAGAACAATGGCGATACAAATGATCCACGCCTAAGTCGTAGCAGTTGTGCATATACGGTACATATCAACGTGAAACGTATTTTAACATAGTTCTCAGTGGTACGAAGGAAACATGGTAGCTTATAAAAATCTGAAAAGCTCTTTATAATTTGTGTGGTTACTCAAAGAAAATTGAATGGTGACTCTCATAGGAAACTCTGCTACCAGACGTCGCAAAAACGATTATCTGTTCTCCTACCGTTTTGCATATGCAAAGAGGATGTGATCGAGGCCACCTCCCGCAGCATTCATGCAGTAGAACGGAGTTGGAGTGATTCCAACACGGCGAAGGTGCATCTACATCTACATCTACATCTACATCCATACTCCGCAAGCCACCCGACGGTGCGTGGCGGAGGGTACCTTGAGTACCTCTATCGGTTCTCCCTTCTATTCCATTCTCGTATTGTTCGTGGAAAGAAGGATTGCCGGTATGCCTCTGTGTGGGCTCTAATCTCTCTGATTTTATCCTCATGGTCTCTTCGCGAGATATACGTAGGAGGGAGCAATATACTGCTTGACTCTTCTGTGAAGGTATGTTCTCAAAACTTTGACAAAAGCCCGTACCGAGCTACTGAGCGTCTCTCCTGCAGAGTCTTCCACTGGAGTTTATCTATCATCTCCGTAACGCTTTCGCGATTACTAAATGATCCTGTAACGAAGTGCGCTGCTCTCCGTTGGATCTTCTCTATATCTTCTATCAACCCTATCTGGTACGGATCCCACACTGCTGAGCAGTATTCAAGCAGTGGGCGAACAAGCGTACTGTAGCCTACTTCCTTTGTTTTCGGATTGCATTTCCTTAGGATTCTTCCAATGAATCTCAGTCTGGCATCTGCTTTACCGACGATCAACATTATATGATCATTCCATTTTAAATCATTCCTAATGCGTACTCCCAGATAATTTATGGTATTAACTGCTTCCAGTTGCTGACCTGCTATTTTGTAGCTAAATGATAAAGGATCTATCTTTCTGTGTATTCGCAGCACATTACACTTGTCTATATTGAGATTCAATTGCCATTCCCTGCACCATGAGTCAATTCGCTGCAGATCCTCCTGCATTTCAGTACAATTTTCCATTGTTACAACCTCTCGATACACCACAGCATCATCCGCAAAAAGCCTCAGTGAACTTCCGATGTCATCCACAAGGTCATTTATGTATATTGTGAATAGCAACGGTCCTATGACACTCCCCTGCGACACACCTGAAATCACTCTTACTTCGGAAGACTTCTCTCCATTGAGAATGACATGCTGCGTCCTGTTATCTAGGAACTCCTCAATCCAATCACACAATTGGTCTGATAGTCTATATGCTCTTACTTTGTTCATTAAACGACTGTGGGGAACTGTATCGAACGCCTTGCGGATGTCAAGAAACACGGCATCTACCTGTGAACCCGTATCTATGGCCCTCTGAGTCTCGTGGACGAATAGCGCGAGCTGGGTTTCACATGACCGTCTTTTTCGAAACCCATGCTGATTCCTACAGAGTAGATTTCTAGTCTCAAGAAAAGTCATTATACTCGAACACAATACGTGTTCCAGCATTCTACAACTGATCGACGTTAGAGATATAGGTCTATAGTTCTGCACATCTGCTCGACGTCCCTTCTTGAAAACGGGGATGACCTGTGCCCTTTTCCAATCCTATGGAACGCTACGCTCTTCTAGAGACCTACGGTACACCGCTGCAAGAAGGGGGGCAAGTTCCCTCGCGTACTCTGTGTAAAATTGAACTGGTATCCCATCAGGTCCAGAGGCCTTTCCTCTTTTGAGCGATTTTAATTGTTTCTCTATCCCTCTGTCGTCTATTTCGATATCTACCATTTTGTCATCTGTGCGACAATCTAGAGAAGGAACTACAGTGCAATCTTCCTCTGTGAAACAACTTTGGAAAAATACATTTAAACCTTGATCGGTTTAATCTCATCCGACAGATTACTGATGTCAGCCATCGTGAAACGAGTGTTTTCTGGGAGTAAAGGACTGAATACAGGCATAATAAGTTCCCCCGAATGATAGAGATACATTTCAGGCCCTCTTGCCATTTATGAAAGGCATTCTATGTAGCCAAACGATACAACTAATAAGGCGAAAGTTTGAGGTAGATTACAGTTCCAGATTTTGTGACGTCTTCGTTATGATTGATGCCGCAGAGAGATTTAACCTTCAGAAATTCTATTGTCTGACTAAATTTCACACTGGAAGCACTGCCAAATGACGAAGTTGCTTGTTTTGAAATACCAGTTCTTATATCTTAGACACTGTGAAACTGACATCAAATCGCATAGGATAAGGACCTTGGAAACCTGAAGGGATTTTACATCTTTTAATGCTTCTAGTATAGCTTCAACCTCCACAGAAAAAAAACCGAAGTTAACTTCGGCAACTGAAACGTGTTACTGTGTTGTATTTGTGGACATAGAAAGGTGCGTCCTACATACTCTGCCTACAATAGTTTGGAATCGTCCGTATATACGTGCTAAACGCCCGACCATTCTGGTGTACTTGGCACAATGTATCGCGATAGATGAGTGGAGTTTCTGTTAGTGATGTACCGTCTAAATGTACACGCACTTGGTGAAGAGTACTGAGTAATCATCCTTCCAGATAGGAAGCGAAATTCTAATGAGAGGTTTTGTTGTCATGTGTTCACCATGTTCTACGGCTGGTCACCAGGCCATGAGACAGGAGGGGGGAGGGGGGGGATGCTGTGAGGAGCATTCTGGTAGATTAAGCCTGAGGCCTCCAGTTTGGAATGCAAATGATGATCTGAAAACGACATTATTATAAGCAGTTGCCTCATGAGTTCATTTCATGCGCTTCAACTAGAAGGGCGTTTGTAGGGGAAGAGCCCACAGCGCCTAAACACTTTGACGTATATTTGAAATGTTTTTGTCTAGTTTCTAAAAATAAATCAATCCCTCTTCACGCACATTTACTGTCACTGCCTAGCAAATGGCTCAAATCTATAAGACCAGCATATGAAGATGGTTTTCCAATGATGGCCATTGGATTCGATCGGGACACTGAATGAAAACGTGAGTGGCAAGACACGAAAACCCGAAACCACGAATTATTGACAAAGTAACTATAAAAGTTCCATGCGTTCACTATCTTAGACAGCTTATTAGATTCCGGACTGGAGAAGCTAGGTGCAAATAAAACATGCACACATGGGGCTTACGCACTGACAGTACGTGTTGAGACATAAAGCCGCATTGTAAATGTGTACACTAACAGACGTTTGCCTGGTGGTATCGAATGTCTACATACAGCATCAGACGATATGCTCCACTGGACTGATCACATAACAATCGAATTTTTCAATGTTTCTAATATTTACGGTACGTGAAGTTCAGAAGTCAAATATTAAACAGCCACAGCAGTTCGCTGAAGCTCTCAAAAATTCTCGAAAAAATCGACTTCGAAGGTTCCCAGTCGTCTTTCATAACCTAACGTAAATCGTTTATTTGGTAGACCACATGGCGCTGTGGTAGATTGATCGCCTGCCATATGGTTGCTTTGGGTTCTATTTCTGGCTGTGGTAAATTTCTACCCAAAGGAGCATGTTCCGTGAGCATATTCGTGAAGTGTAAAATATGTAAGTAGGCTGTTGATGTTTTCTTATTGGCAACGTTACGTAGCGCACTGTATGAAAATCACTGGCTGTGCTGTGTGCAGTCTGTGGCTGGTTTGCATTGTTGTCTGCCATTGTAGTGTTGGGCAGCGGCAGCTGGATGTGAACAGCGCGTAGCGTTGCGCAGTTGGATGTGAGCCGCCAGCAGTGGTGGATGTGGGGAGAGAGATGGCGGAGTTTTGAAATTTGTCATGAACTGCTATGTATATTATGACTATTAAGGTAAATACATTGTTTGTTCTCTATTAAAATCTTTCATTTGCTAACTATGCCTATCAGTAGTTAGTGCCTTCCGTAATTTGAATCTTTTATTTAGCTGGCAGTAGTGGCGCTCGCTGTATTGCAGTAGTTCCAGTAACGAAGATTTTTGTGAGGTAAGTGATTTGTGAAAGGTATAGGTTTATGTTAGTCAGGGCCATTCTTTCGTAGGGATTTTTTGAAAGTCAGATTGCGTTGCGCTAAAAATATTCTGTGTCAGGTTAAGCACAGTCAGCTATAATTTTTCTAAGGGGACGTTTCAAATACAGCAGCGAAACCATAATGTCTGCATGCAAGCAAATGTCCAGTATAATTTAGATAAACTACAAATACTGCAAAAGTAAAACTTTACGGAAACGTATGACCCATGAAAAACTACGCAAGTTTCGAAATTACATGGTAATGACGAAATTTATCAAAACATTGAAAACATATCACAAGTAATGACAAAATGGAGACTGGTGTTTTTTCGGACATTCTGTCTAATGGAAGACCGTAGATTGACCACAAAGAGCTTCAAATATTTGTTGGATAAGAGATTAACAACAAGCTGGCGCCATGAAGCAAAAAAGATTTAGAAAAATATAATATGAATGTTGACGGAACAACTGACAGAAAAGTTGTAAAGCAGCATTGAGAGGGTAGCTTGCCGTGGAACCAGGACGAGCAATGCGTTACACATACTCTCTATGAATCTGAAGAAATACTATTAAATATTAATTGACCTTACTCATACTTAGTATACCAAATTCTACTAACAAAACAACCATACTGTTAAAATTTCGAATAACTTCAATACTTTAGGAGATACCAGTTTTTAAAATGTTCAAATGTGTGTGAAATCGTATGGGACTTAACTACTCAGGTCATCAGTCCCTGAGCTTACACACTACTTAACCTAAATTATCCTAAGGACAAGCACACACACCGATGCCCGATGGAGGACTCGAACCTCTGCCAGGACCAGCCGTACAGTCAATGACTGCAGCGCCTTAGACCGCTCGGTATAAGTTGTTACCGAAAACGCATAATAACAGTGCCAGCATAACGAAACTGAGTTAGGGGTTGTAATGTATTAATCTATACTGTCAACAGAAACTATAACCAAGAGCATAGCTTCACATAGTCTAATTTTCTGTAATTTTCTTTAGTTTCATTACTACAGATTTCTGACGTAATTGAAAGTACCTTGAAAAATTATTATTTCATCTTGTTTTGGTTGTGTGGGTGTTCTGGAGGGACACAGAGTGAGAGGAGGAAATAGATAAAGTGAGAATGTGATACTTTATTAAAACTAGGTAGATTATGCCTGAGAAAGTTATTGTGCAGTCGGGAAAATTGGGGCAATATGTGAGAATCGGCGCGATTTTGTAAAAGGTAGCCAGAAGGGGCGTTGAGTACTAAATTTATTTGTAATTTATTTTCCGGAATGGAATTACATTTTGTTCTCATTAAATCTTATTTAATTTCGGGATTACAACTATTCTAGTCTAAATTACTTTTCGTAATCTGATTGGCTGACATTAGAAATGCCGCGAGTATACAACTACTCGAGATGATCTGATTGGCTGCTTAACATATTAACCAATAGGAGGTCAGCATTTCCCGCTCATTTGACCAGGGCTTTGTGCCTCAGATCTATGAGTCGATATAGTCGCTCAGGAGCCGTCTCTGGTAAACACCTATGTTAAACTGCGCTGATCAAGTTTCTACCAAACTGAAGAAATTCTCACGTTTGATTGGTTCTCGTGTAGTTGACGAAAAGCTACTACAGTGTCGAGCATTTTGTGAACGTCTGAGCGTTGAGAGCGGTTTAATTTAGGAGATATTCGCGTGTGAACATTTCATGTAGTGCATAAACTCTGCGTGGTGTGTTTTGTGCAGGTAACAAGCCGTTATGGCGAGCGCTTCTTTACAAGAAGCCTACTGAACGACTGAATGTGTTAACGGGTCGGACTAAATATCTTCTTTCTGCTTTCGGATGCGAACTTGTAACAGAAACAATCACTAACAGTGCATAATTGATGTCGGGATGTTAAATACAGACTCGATAGCCATTTTCTGTGTTGCAAAGACGAAAAACCAACTTAAAGGAAATTTTAGACTTTTTTTTTTCAAACGTGTCTTGCAAGAATCGCGAACGCTCGGTAGTTTCACTAACTTTCAGCTACTGCCTTGGCGTTATGTGGGCTTTGCGTGGTGGGTATTAAGTCGAATTTTCGTCAACGCTGCTTTTTTTTGGCTAAACCAGTATCTGCCATCGCAGAGTGAAGGGGCAGACAACCTGAAACATATCCAGGTACGTCGTCGACTGGTTGTGTACTAGATATGAGAGAGCAACTCGCCCCGCAGAATTTGGTGCATTTACCGACCGCGAAAAGTAAAGTTAAGTGTCGAATGAACTTTAAAAGCATCTGTGTAAAATACGTGTTAGAAGGACCCACGCATGTGCGTCTAAACTTTTGAACTGAAGCTATAGAGGGAGAAGTTACATCCAGTGCAGATTCTGTGAACAGTACTAGCGGAGGGTCGGATCACAATAGGCAGAGAGATCAGAGAACTACAGGAATGCCGATAAATCCAGCTTGGAGCAGCGAGCAGAACAGATCAGCAGCATAAGTAATTGTCATCTGCGGGCGGTGCTGTGGAGTCCCATAAAATGGACCGGAGCTGACAGCTATTCTCAGACGGAATCGCAGTAGCATATCGCCGTGGTTCGTTTGGTGTGTGTGTGTGTGTGTGTGTGTGTGTGTGTGTGTGCCAGCCTGTAATAAGTGAAAGGAAGGCGGGTTTAGAGTTTTATGATTCTATACTTGCAGATGATAACATGTGAGGAAATTTTAGTTGTAATGTGTCTCAAATTAATGGAAGTGATTATCCAAGATCAGTATCTGATACTTATGGGTAAATTAAAGAGCAAGATACGGTGGAAGTATCCACGCACCAGGTCCTGTGAAGGAAATAAAGAGGGAGTCGGGTTTTGAAGTTGAAAAAATTATAGGTACTTCTATTCAAGAAGTAAGCGGGGAACAGACACCTGTTCCTAACATTAAATTAGTATCATTTGCTGTTATTGAAGCGAAAATAGTGTCGGCATCGGAGGTTGGCGAGCAGGAAGTTAGCACTGCAACCATGTTCCATAACGTTATGAAACGGATGGGTTTAATTAGCAGTAGTATTATAAGGAGTATGAATACAGAAATAATGAATTTGGATATAAAATTAATAGTAATATGAACACAAAAATAAAGAAACTTGGATCTGAAGTGGATTGTAAAATAAGTGGATTAGTTTCTGATTATAATCAGGGCTTTATAAAACAGTGAGAACAGTCTGATAATACATTAAAAAAATTTAATGAGGAAATTCAGGGGCAAATGGATCACAGAAATTCAGGCACATGTGATTCTGTTAAAAATGAAATATCACAGCTTAACGAAAGCGTGAAAGGACAAATTTATTACGTGAAACAAGAATGTAAGAATGATATAGCATCAGTAAAAAGTGAACTAACTACCCACATTAAACAAGTTGCTGAAGGTAGTAAACAGTAGATCATGTTGAAAAACGGTGTAATGAGGATCATAAAATTCTGGCTGGTAAAATTATGGAGGAAAGTGACAAACGCAAACTGTTTGGAGGGCATATGTGTGCAAGAATACCTGATTTATGAACTAACAACAGTAAGTGGTAACTTACAAGAGCATGACATTCTACTAGATATGGAGAACAAAAAGGACTAACAGTACTGTTCATGTAATAATAAATAGTTTTACAGGATCCTCTGAAACTCCCTATGTTACATTCCTTTAAAGTGTGCATCCGAAATAGCTCTGGAGTGATTTTGAGGTTACAGAATGTTTTGAAAGAAAAGGAAAATAATAATAGAGATTATAGGGCTGCTACGAGGCAAAATGAAGGGCAAGTAAAGAAAATAGTTGTGGAGAGATGAAACAATCACAGAGGACGGTCCAGAGACCAAGCGGGCTTTACTGGAAATAGAAATTACGACAGGAACAACAATGAGAGCTATCAAAATCAGCAGTCAGCTGAGAGGGCACAACAGCATTCCAGAAAGCCGAATGAACAGGACGCTGCGGTTGATGGCCGAGTAGGCGATGAGGAAAACTAATAGCAGACTGTAAGGGTGCTACCGTTTGCAGATTACCAAAACGTAGGTTACATCAGCTAGCAAAGCAATTTATAAGCCAGCAACCAACACAACAACAGATTAATGGCACAGGTACTATAAACATACCAGAGGAAACGGAGGAAGAGCGAATATTTACTTTTTAGGGAAATGTGAGAGAATCTTGTGAAAGAGTAGATGAAAATCGCGAATCTAGGAACCAGATTAGCAAAGAACAGGAGTTATCTGATGAGATTATGGAACAGGATCTTAGTCTAAAGAAGGACTGCAATTCTATAAAGGATCGTGTAGGGAAAGTAGAAGAAAGTGTGCAAGGTGGGAGATTAAATGAAGGTCAATTTTGCACCTTACATGAGAGTTTTATACATCGTAATGGGAAGGTGAATATGACACCTTATTTACTTTGGCGGAAAAGAGAAGATTTGCCTATAAGTATAAAAAGCAATCGATGGTATTAACACACTAATCCTATATACTGCATGTTAATGAGCAAAAGGTGAAAAGGGCAGCTAGAGGAAACATTGTGTTTGGAAGTAGGTGCATGCAGGCGCGAAGGATGCACCACGGGTAGTTCAACGGAAAGCTCTTAGTGGGTGTACCACAGCGGGAATCAAAGACCGGGCAGGTGACTCATGCTAGAGAGCAAGTAGTGGGCCATGAGAGTAGGACGGAAAGAAGCTTTAGAAACCTGCATTTTCTGAATTTCCAAATCGATACAAACATACCGGTGATGCAGTTTACCATATGAACAGTGCATGTTATGGTCATGCGGTATGCATGTAACTTTTAGGTGTCCGGAGCGGGCACAAAATGTCCGATTGGCGGAAACGAACTAGTAAGGAGTAAAGTGCTAAGATTTTGATGCAGTTTAATGGTAGGACCCTTGCAATTGGCAGAGAAAGTTTCCACAAAATAAGAGGAATGCTCCTATTGGTAGGAAAAAGCCGTGACGTGAGCACAAAAGAACCCAGGTGGGGAGACAGTTTTGCTATGAGAAAGACAAGACCGAAAATTTCGGGGACTCTCCTCTGAACTGACGTCAAGTGTAGAATGGTGTGCATCACGTTCTGTATGACGCAGAGGAAAAATTTGTGTGAACAACGTGTTCACTGAGGCTGACATTCAGCTAGATATTAGCTATAGCATCATTGAGCTCTAACTGCATAGAAACGAACCAGCTACTTAGTTAATTGTTCTTGCGAGAACTGAGAGGGTATTTTAATATGCACGCTGCTCCAGCCATGCACGTGCATATCGCCATATTCGAAGACTAGGAATGAGTACATGTTTTCTCGCCTATCGAGAAACATAGGAGAGTTTCTGCTGAAAAAATCAGCAAAGGTTTTTATTAGCTTTTATAGGAATTTCAGAGGATAAGAGCAGCCATGAAGATGTCATCGCAGCTGAGTTAAATACTGCAAGCAGAGGCGTAACTTGTTGGTTCACCATCTTGCAACTACTGTAAACTCGAGAGACCTTGGGTAATCTTTTGCTCAGCTTGTCATAAAACTAACCATCTTCTGTAGATTTGATTGTCATCCGAAAAAGTACTGAACGTAGAAATGGAATTGGATGATTTATCGTAGTATTGGCCAATTTCATGATGTAGTAGTAAGAATAATGCTGTAAAGAAATTTCTAGTTAAGAAATGATATTATTGTGCTTAGAGTTATTTCACTTTCTGAGGACGAGATGCGTTATCTTGACAACTGTCTTAACATTGTGACGTTGTGAATTGAGTAAATGCATGTATTTCTGTTATAAAATAGTAGCCTTAAAACCAATATGTTTACAGATTAAACAAAGTTTTGCTCTGTCATAGAATAAGGATCCACACCTATACCGAAGTGTTAGAAATGCTGTACATGAGTAAAATGTAGCATAGGAGGAAGATATTCTGGCAGGTGACGTTTTAGGTAGAATAGAGGAGATACTGTCTGGTAGTGATGGAGCAGTTTCAGATGTCGACGAAGCTGTAAGTAGAGTTGAAGAAAGCTCATTGGATAGGGGTGTAGCTACAGAAGCTGGGGGTTATTTGGAAAATTCTGACATCTTAAAAGGAAATGTTGCAGAAACTGAAAGGATTAGAGAAGGTTAAATTTTGGAGGATTGTTTTGACTTCTCACTAGTAGGCAGATTAATTAAAACTGCTACAATAAAAGAGGAAAAAGACCTCATATATATGTGCGTTATTTCCGCAGAAGGTATAGGATTTGACAGACGTGAGGTAGTGCGGGATTTATTGGAAGAACCAGATCCGGAAACTATTGAACAATCATCAGGACAACCAATAACAGAGGTTGAAGTTTTAGGTGAAAAAGTTTCTTGCTTACTTCAAAGTGGTTCAGATGGATTTGCAGAGTCAAAAAATTTTGTAGATGCTATTCCCAAACGGAAAGAAATAGTTATTATGCCCAACTCCAGAATAAACGTAGTAGTAGCCATAGGTAAAGGGAAGATTGCACTAACTCACGAGATCAAGTTAGCTGCAGATATTCAGTGTGTGCAACTGTACCAGAATTTTTTTTATCTGTCATAAACCTGCCACCTTGTATCTGTCTTGTAAGGACATTATATATTGAAAAACCAATTATATTGCTGTTCCGATTGCTATGGGCTCATTTCGAACCCCAGGATCATTTTCAAGCTGTCTGCAAAAAATTCAGCACTGAAACAAACTTTTATGTACGTTTTCGCGATTTACAAATTACGTTACAATTTTGAATTACTTACATCCTTAGCACATCGTTATTGCTGGTGCTGTCGAAATGTTAATGCAGGTGTAGATGTATTAGCCAACAATTTGCGCAGGTACTGCACACTATTTTTCAGATGGTCGATTATTTTTGTATTTGACGCCTTTTTTGACAGCTTTTAATTATGTACTATGGACACTATGGGTTTGTGAGATATTATAATCTCTGTTTTGTTTATTGGAATTATCGTTACTTCTCTGATTTTTATGGGTTTACGAGTAGATATAATCGTTGTCCTGTTTATTGGTGCTACGGTTCTGCCTCATTTATTAATCTGTGAATTTGCACGATTTTGTTATCTTTGTTTTGATTACTGGTGGTGTTATCTGTGCTTAATACCCACGATGTATTTCGATGATTTCAATAAGGCTGTCGATGTAGTTTTTATGTTTTAATTGAGTTTGTTGGGACATTTGTATCAATGATTGTAAATTTCTATTTTCTCCAGAACATTTAATTTCTGGCCCTTCGTTGTTATGTGCAAGATTTCTACAGCGCATTCACGTGGTGATTTTCTGTTGTGTTTTGATGATAGATGTGGATTGGATCGTGTTGCTATGTCTCATGAGTTCTTGACATCGTATTTTGAAATTTCTGCCCCTTTGGCCTATATAGAATTTTCCACAGTCACTGCAATTTATTTTATGTAGACGTTTTGTGGTTGTTGTGTGTGTGTGTGTGTGTGTGTGTGTGTGTGTGTGTAGATGGATGGTTTTGTTTTTCAAAATGGGATTTTTGTTTCGATGTTGTGTGAAATGCGAAATGCAAAGCGAACTGTGGTTTTCTTTACTATTTCATTTAACTTGTCAGATATGGCTCCCATATATGACTGTGTCATGTGGGTGATTTTTTTTCATCGTGTTTGTTTCTCTTGGCAGTGTTATCTCATTATTGCATTGTGTACTGGTTTTGTGTGTTTTTCATATAGTCAGTCTGCTTCAGCGGGGTTATAGTTGTCTGTCTGTGTTACGTATTTCAGAATTGCTAATTCTTTCTCTATTGTATGATTTTGTAGTAGGAGGTTTATTAATCTGTTTACCATACTGGGGAAGTGTGCATATTTGTGTATGCTGGGATTGGAAGAATATTCGTCTACGATATTGTCTAATGTGATATGTTTTCTGTAAATTTCGAATTCATGTCTGTGCATATTTGGCTGTACATTGTTAAGTGTTTGTGGATATGTTGTATGTCTGTATCAGTTCCAAGAGAAAGCGGTGTATTATCTCCATAACGAAAGTAGTGCATTATTTTATTAGTAACCTCCTTTGTAGGGCCGAATAGTTTTTGTTCAAGGGTATTGAGAAAAATAAAGGAGATGGTACCTTCTGTACTACATTCCACTTCAATTCCTTCTTTTTGATTGTATAATTTGTTATTAAATTCGAAATAGTCTGGTTGAGTACTATCTTCAGTAGTTCTATTATTTATAGTATTCCTGAGAATGGCAATTTTCGGTACTGTAGTAGGTTGTTTTCTATGATGTCAACTGTTTCATTTATTGGAATTTTGGCATATTGGTTTATTGTATCGAAAGACAAAAATTTTCAATTCTTTGGTATTTTTATGTCTTTGATTTTGTTAACCAGCATTCTGCAGTATTTTACTGTGTAACGTTTCTGGTAAGTGTAATATTTGTACAACAGATTCTTTAATTTCCTCTAATTAGGTAGATTGTACTGTGTATGCAACTGACTATAGGCCAGATTGGAACTTGGGGTTTGTGGATCTTAGGTTTTGCATGAAGTGTGGGTGTTCTGGGATTTATAGAGATACACTGCTTTTTTTGCAGATGGTAAGGATTGTGTTGCTACTTTTATTACTTTTTTATTTTGGCTGCGTTTTTTTAATTGGGTTTATGTGTATTTCTGTAATATTATTGTCTGTGAAAAATTCTAGTACATTGCTTATGTAATCATTTTGTTTCATTATTACAAGGCTATTTCCTTTATTTGCTTTGATTGCTATTGCTTGATGTGCGAGTAATTTTTGGTTAACGCATCTGATAATTTTATGATTCTGTTGAGGCTGCTTGTTTGTTTGAAGCGCTTTCGAGAATGATTTTTCAGTGATTCATGATGCTTGTACTGTACTTTCATTCTGTTGTGTGATAGGTAGTTTGGCTCTGTCAGTTGCTACTTTATAGTTGGTATGAGAAATTCACCTATTGTTGTGTTCGATTTTGGCTGTAGGTCATATTTTATACTTTTATTGAGCAGCTGTTCTTCCTCTACTCTAAAGTCAATATTTGTTAAATTAGTGCTTCGTGCATGAAACTGGAACCGTGATGTGTAGGCTCGATGCGATTGTTGTAACGGCTATTTTGTATGAGGTATATGCTGGAATTTCTCTTGATGTGTCAGTCTCATTTGTTTGTTCACATAATATACATAGTTATTTATAAATGTTTGCAGGTTATCAAATATGAGTGGAGTGGTACTCCTACTAAGATGTAAATTTGCTTCATACATGTCTTGTTTAATAAGGTTTTTCTTTGCCAATTTGTTCTTTGTTTCTTCTTTCATCCATAATGGTGCACCAAGATTGTTAATTTTTCTTCAAATTTTAACGCTTTTACCTTGATGGGGTCATAAGGTACTGGAAGCACGTTTTTTTATATACGCAGTTTATTAACTTTCACACTTTTGATAAGCTTTGTTAATTTCAGGCCAAGTCTTATATATTTTTTGCGGATATCTTCGAAATTATCATGGGTTTCGAAATAAACTCATAGCAGTCAGAACATCATAGCAGCATAACTGGTTTTTAAATATATAATGTACCAGAATTTCCTGATAATTTTTGGATTAACTGTGGAGATGTTAGTTGGGGCAGACTTTTTTGCAAAAATACAAAGACTAGGTCGATTTTGGTAATAACGAGGTTGTCATTACGGCAGATGGAAAGTGTTTAACAGTACCATTTGCAGGAAGAAAGCGATACCTAGCACATGACCTTTGCGATGGACCTATACGTTGCTGCAGGAAAAAAAGAGGATGTCGTGGGTTACAATGAATATAGAGAAAGGAAGAAAAAGTATATACAGAAAAATAATGGAACAGTAGTCACTAAGAGACCTCAGGGGAAACGCATTCTTTGCCATGTCAGGTGTTAGACAAACACCAGGCATCCTGAGTTGATGGCAATATTATGTCCTTTTAGTTTTCGACTTGTCAACCTACCTCTTCGTCACTCAGAGCTTTTGCTATCGTCTGTTCTTTCTTGACTATATTGTGTATATAATGTAGAAGATATAGAAGATATAGAGTTATTGACAAACCATTTTTGAACAGATTTCAGTACCAAAAACTGTACTAACATACTAAATAGTGGATGAGGAATGAGTGAGGATAATATGTGAAAATTTTGTAGAATAAGGTAATGTTAAATGTAAGTGTGATGAAATGTGCTTCTACCCGTTTATGCAAAAGTTTCAGAACAGGGGGAGTACTGTTACGATTGCCAATGTACAAAGACAAGAGATTTCGTACAGAGATGAAGGTAAACTTGTTGCGCATTTTATAACAACTGAAAATTGAGGCAATTATTGTAAATATTTTCAGTATTTTTTCATTCATTGTGCATTTGTATACATTATGTAAAGCTTATGAAACAGTAAGTGTCGGCATTAGCATGTAAAGATATTTCTAAAGTTAATAAATGAACGTACTACTATTTGACAGTAAAATAGGAAACATTTGTGATAAGAAGAAAAGAACTTGAATAGTAAGGAGAGACATTTTTCAGCAGTAACGTGTTTGAGTGAATTTGAGCCTGAAGTGACTTTTAATGACTGCTGTTTTGGAATTTGGGTTGGGTAAGGACAGGGATAGTTAGAGTACTATTTTCTTTTGATTAGTTAAGGCTAGTTCACTTTTTACTGAAAAATATTTTTTCTGGATAAGAAATGATTTAGATAAGATATCTGTATGGTGCGAAAAGTGGCAGTTGATCCTGAATAAAGAAAAGTGTGAAGTTATTCATATGAGTGCTAAAAGAAATCCGCTAAATTTCGATTACGCGATAAGTCACACGAATCTGAAGGCTATAATTCAACTAAATACTTTGGGATTACAATTACAAATAACCTAAATTGGAATGATCATATGGATAATGTTGTGGGTAGAGCAAACCAAAGACTGCGATTCATTTGCATAACATTTAGAAGGTGCAACAGGTGTACTAAATAGACTGGTTACACCACGCTTGTCCACCCTATTCATAAGTATTGCTGTGCTGTGTGGGATCCGCATCAGGTGGGACTGACGGATGACATCGAAAAAGTTCAAGGAAGGGCAGCTCGTTTAGTATTATCGCGAAATAGGGGAGATAGTGCCACAGACATGATACGTGAGTCGGAATGGCTATCATTAAAACAAAAACGTTTTTCGTTGCGACGGGATCTTCTTATGAAATTTCAATCACCAGTTTTCTCCTCCGATTGCGAAAACATTCTGTTGGCGCTCATCTTCATACGGAGAAATGATCATCACGATTAGGAGAAATCAGGGCTCGCACAGAAAAATTTAAGTGCTCATTTTTCCTGCGTGCCGTTCGAGAGTGGAAAGCAAGAGAGACAGCTTGAAGGTGGTTCATTGAACCCTCTGCCGGGCACTTTATTGTGAATAGCAGAGTAACCACGTAGATGTTGATGTAGAACTTAATCTGAATAATACTTTTAGTGGAATATTGTTATTACCGGATACGTAAATTAAATGAAACCATGAAACTGTCATTGTAAATGTACCGATTATGGCAAGAAACAAATAGTTACGCATTTGGAACAAACACGTATAACATTGCAGTAAGCAAAGTAATGACTGTTTTGCATAGACGTACTGTATTTTGCAGGTTCGCCCACTATGGAAACCGAATGTGAGACTCACTAGTACCTGACAGAGAAGTGGATGTTGATGTTTATAAAGTGTGGAGCTGATGTAAGAATAAATGTGAAAAGACATTCCCACTGTGTTTCATCGAAAAGTAGTTGCTGAAAGTGTATAATTTTCATATACGCCCGCTACAGTGAAAACTTTTTGTGAAAGATAGAAAATGGTCCCCCTCTCATGCTATTGGCGAATAGGTAATTTTTACGGACGCCAAAGAAAGCGCTTTTTATGAGAAGTTCGTGAAAAAGTTTACTTACTTAAAAGTGAGACACCCTTCATAGTACCTCCACAAAAAAGGTAGTTTACATAATTTTCTAAAAGTTTTCTTACAGATGCTCACCATAGCGAATTTTTGGAATCGCTTACATTTTTAATGAAGGGCACCCACCGAAGTGCCTTTTATGTAAAGATGGTTTCAGTAAAGTAATTTAATAGGTTTTTTTCGTTACGGAAATTTCCTTTTACAATGAAAATGGAAAAGTGATGCCTTAAGGTGAATGGACTTTGAAAAAAAGTTCAGTTGTAATATTTTTGTCAAATAGACATTCATTTGGTTGTAAAGAATAAAATATTAGAATTTTGTAGAAAACATTTCTGTAACAAATTTTGTAAATAATTTCTGTGTAAAGAATCCGTTGCTAGTTAGTTTTCGTATGAAACTTCCTGGCAGACTAAAACTGTGCGCCGGACCGAGACTCGAACTCGGGACCTTTGCCTTTCGCGGGCAAGTGCTCTACCAACTGAGCTACCCAAGCACGACTGACGCCCCGTCCTCACAGCTCTACTTCTCGCAGTACCTCGTCCCCTACCTTCCAAACTTTACAGAAGCTCTCCTGCGAACCTTGCAGAACTAGCACTCCTGAAAGAAAGGATATTGCGGAGACATGGCTTAGCCACAGCCTGTGGGGTGTATCCAGAATGAGATTTTCACTCTGCAGCGGAGTGTGCGCTCATATGAAACTTCCTGGAAGATTGAGACTGTGTGCTCTCTTTTTTTTTTATTTTAATTTTTTTTATTTTTTCTTTTTTTTGTTTTTTTGTTTTTTTTCCCTGTTTTTTTGTTTTTTTGTTTTTTTTTTTATTTTTTAAGAAGGTGGGGGAGGGCGCGGAAGGCAGAGCGATCAGGGGTCGTAACCCGAGGCCTGGTCGCAGTGTCCCCCTCGTCCGTCAAGGAGTCAGGGATGGGAAGGGGAAATCTTTTGTGGGAATTATTGTTTATTTATTTATTTTTATTTACTGTTTTAATACATTCTTAATGTGATTTTACTTTATACCACAACAAAAATAAATGTATCTAGCACCGCATCGTGCTCTGAGAAAAAGAAAACAATATCTCGGCACGTTCCTACACCGAGGTAATGTATATGGGGAAAACGAAAAAAAAAAAGTGCCTCATACAGGATACAGAAGGGTGTGTCGCTACTCTCCTTACGCTTCATCATCCAGGTACGTCTTCACGTATATCATGGTGTTCCACCGAGAATCTAACTTAGTCATGTCAGCTCACTCAATGGGTATCTTCTCCTACCTGTTGATGATCCAGCTGCGTGGAGGGTCGCGTAGGGCACTCCCTAAGTAATTAGAAAAATACTGTCTGTATTTTGGGTTCCGTACGATCTTGCAATGACGTTCTTGTAGGTAGTTCCAAAAGTCTAATACATCTTTAGGTCCATCGTGAAATAAGTAGTGTACTGCATGCGCACGGATCCACGTGACAGCGTTGGTCTTGGCGCGCGGGAAATACTGTTGATCCGGAAATAGTAGAAACCGAGGTGTAATGTGTTCCGGAGTCACTCGTAGAAAATACGACAAAATTTGTCGCACCAAGCGCCATACGTCTTCTGCCGCGCCACATGTGAGACGGTGTTCGTCCGTGTCTGGTATCCTGCAGTCTACGCAGAGAGGCGATTCCGCCATGTTTATCTTGTGGAGGCGCGATCGGGTGATCTGTTTACCATTGACTGTGATGTACCACGTGGATCGGACGGCTGTGTCTAATGGAATTGCGTGAATCGTCTTCCACACCACCTTCCAATTAACCTGAGGGCTTTTCGTCTCCACGATGTTTGGTGGGCGCCTCTGCTGTAGGACATGATATATATCCCGCGCCGACGCCTGTTTCGTCGGTGGTACTGCGATACGGAAATAGCTGTGTTCAATATAAAAGTTCCCGAAGTAGTAGAAGGGTGGGGGTATGTCTTGCGTCGTCAGTGGGGGCATAATGGACGGCGGAGCTAGGGACTCTAACAGCAAACCTGTCAAACTTTCCGGGTGGTGGCGCCACAGCTTGATGTGTGAGCTGACATACAGGGACACAGCTCTGTCGTGGACATGGACTAGGCCAAGACCTCCCCTTTCTGGGGGAAGGGTCAGTGACTCATAACTGACTTTGAAGAGCATGCCTGTACTGACGTAGGCTCCGAATGCCGCTAATAGACGTCGAGCCATCAGTAACGGTATTGGGAGAACACGCGCTATGTGTGGAAGGCGCGATGCGAGGTAAACATTAACGAAGTGTGTCCTTTGGAGAATGTCGAGGGTCCGCAGACGAAGGTTGAAGATCTGGACCCGAATTTGTTGTAATAAGCGGCGGTAGTTAAGAGCCGCGGTGCGCCGTATGTCGTCGTGAAACTCTATCCCGAGACATTTGATAGTGCCACGAAGCTGTAGGGGTTCGACACACGCTGGGGTCAACCCGTCTCCTATGGCCATGGCGACCGATTTGGCGACGTTGAGACAGCTGCCGGAAGCCACACCGTACATGGTAATCCATTCTAGTGCTCTGTTGACATCATCGCGATTGCGGAACACGAGAACCAGGTCGTCTGCATATGCTGTACAGCGAAATGTGACGTCACGTAGGGTAAGACCGGTGAGGCGTTGACGGAGACCACAGAGGAGCGGTTCCAGTGCCAGAGCATATAGTATCGTCGACAAGGGGCAGCCTTGACGGACGGAGCGGAAAATCGGGAGGGACTGCGAGAGACGCCCGTTAACGAGCACTTTGGAAGTCGCTCCTCGGAGTAGGCGCATCACGACGGCTGTGAATTGCTGTGGGTACTGCATGTGCTGGAGAACGGACGTTAGGTATGCGTGATCCACTCGATCAAACGCTTGGCTAAAATCTAGTGATGCCAGCGCTCCCGGGACGCGGCGTGCCCTGGCTAGGGCTATTAAGTCACGGTATCGACACAGTGCTGTGTGGATGTTGTTGATACCCCCTAGGGAAGTCTGATCTGGCGAGATGACGTAAGGTAGGGTCGGTCGTAGACGGTTTGCTAATAGTCTGGTGAATATCTTCATGTCGCAGTTGACGAGTGTTAGCGGGCGGTAATCTTGTATTCGAGCCCCACTTTTAGGCTTGTGAACCGGTATAATTATTCCTTCTACGAAGGCCGCAGGGAGCGGCACCGTGGGGGACATAAGCTCCCGACAGATGTCTGTTAACTTGGGAGCCAGTAAATACTGAAAAGTTCTATAAAACTCCACAGGGAGCCCGTCGGGGCCAGGAGACTTATTCGCCGCTCCTTTACCGATGGCGACGATAACTTCGTCTTCCGTAATGTCGTTCAATAATTCAGTTTGTAAATCCTGTGGGACAATGCCGTAAACCAGTTGTGAGACTGCTGTCACCGTCATCGGGTCGGAACATTGAGCAGAATAAAGTCGTGCGTAATGGTCGAAGAAGGCTGCAGCAATATCGCGTTGTGTGGTGTGATGAAGGCCGTCCTCAGTGGTGATGGCATGTATCAGCGCCCGTCTTCGCAGTGTACGTTCTCGGATGACGTGGTACATGGTGGATCGTTCCGTTGCGAGTCTGTCTTGTGTCCGCGCTCGGACGATCGTCCCTTCGAGGTGTCGGCGCATATGGGCTACGATCTGTGCTTTCGCACGCTGAACTGTCAACTGTCGTTCCGGTGTGGGTGGCAAGGAGGCGCATTCGCGAAGGACGGTGAAATAAAAATCAAGGGTCTGCCGTCTCCAAGCAGCAGTCTCACGACCATACGTAATAAAGGTTCGCCGTAGGGCCGGCTTGGCGCAGGTTAACCACCAACTAATCGACGTAGGATACGTTGGGAGGCGGCGGACGCACAAACTCCACGTGTCTTCGATGGCGCGTCGACAATCCGGAGAAGCGAGATGAGCAAGGTTTAATTTCCAGGGATGTCGGCTGCGCCACACCCGTTGGCGACGAAGGGTGACGGCACATATATAGGCCTCGTGATCAGAGAAGGCTACTGGCCACACCTCCGCGTCTCTCACCGTTGCCGCGAGAGAACGGGAGACGTAAATCCTATCGATGCGACTAGACGAGTGACTCGTGAAATGGGTGTATCCCGGTCTATTTCCTCGGACATGTTCCCATGTATCTACTAGCTGGAGATCGCCGATGAGTGTCCTAAGTTCGGGGCACGGTGAATGGCGTGGCAGCTGATCTTTAGGTGCTTGGGTGCAATTGAAATCGCCCCCTAATATCAAGTCATCGTGCCTGCCCTGAAAAAGCGGTGCTATTCCTTCTGCGAAGAAGAGCGATCGGTCACGACGGCGATTCGTTCCGGAAGGGGCGTACACATTGATAAACCGGACGCCTTGCACCGTTACGGCCATTCCTCTAGCGTCGGGGAGATATCGGACTTCGTCCGCCTCGAGGCCCTCTCTGAGGAGAATGGCGACTCCACTGTTAGTTGGCGAGGCGTGGGACACATGAGCCGTATAACCATACATACCCGGGAAATCTTCGACGAAGACTTCTTGGAGAAAGACAATGTCAACGTCTGCTGCATTGAGCATGTCTTGGAGCAGCGACAACTTCGTACGTGTCCGAATGGTGTTAATGTTGATGGTCGTTAAGCGATAGGTTTGTAGATCGTCTCCTGCGGTGGGGGCTGCCGTCAGTGTCGCCGTAAAAGGTGGGGCCTGTGATCTGCTGGCCGCGTCCGCGCCGTCATCTGTTGCTACTCGGGAGGGGCCGAGGTGTGGGAGGAGAGACTCCTCTCCTCATCCACCACAGCGGTCGTAGAATCGCCTTCAATGTCATCCGCCCAAGGTCCGCAAGTTAACGGTGGCTGCGGCAGAACACTTGTGGGCTGAGTGACTAAGGGTGAATCCGCAGTTGTTTCCGGTTGTGTACCAACGGCGGGCGCTGTGCTGGCCATCCGTTTGTCCGAGGGAGCGGAAACGGATTTGTCAAAATCAGACAAAGTGACAGGTGAGGGCGATCTCGTGTCATCCATTCTTCTCGTCGTTTCGTCGGCCGTCCGGTCGTCAACTGGAGAAGACGTCCGCTGGAGGCAATCGTCTGAGGGTGTGCGACGTCGCTTTTTATGTTTTCTCGGTGACCTTTGTTTGCGGACGTGGGTTTCTGAGTCAGAAAGAGTTTGTGGTTCCGGTATAGCATCCCCCTCAGGGAGAAAGGCAGAGGTCGGTACAACCCTAGCGTCGAGTTCCATTCTCTCGTCCGAATCTTCTTGTGGAGTCGATGGGCGGCGTTCTTCAACCCCTGCAGACACCGTAATGGTGTTGGTCAATCCAGGACCGGCGACAGGTGCGCATTCTAACGCTTCCTGTCTTCCGGGGGGGTTGTCGTCTGTCATGACGGTCGATCGTGTCACCTCTGCGTAATTGAGGGGGAGGGCCGTGAGCGTAGGAGGTGGTGTCGTGTCATGCAATGGAAGTTGTGTAATCCGACGTTGAATACACGCCGAGCGGACATGACCCTCCTGGCCGCAACCAGAACAAGTACGAGGTTGGCCGTCGTACATTATTATTGCTCGACAGCCACCTATGACTAAGTAGGACGGCACATGTTTCTTTAATTCAATTTTCACTTGTCGGACGCCGTTGAGGACTTGGTACGTCTCGAAGGTGTTCCATTTTTCGGCCACGTGGCTAATTACCGTCCCATAAGGGCGGAAAGCTGAGGTAACGACGTCCGGTGGTACTTCGAAAGGGAGTTCGAAGACTCTTAGTGTGCGTAATCCTAGTCCAGCATGGTCAACAGTAACCTCTCCGATGTGACCATCGGAGTGTTTGAACTTGAGAGTGTTTGCGCATCTGTTCACAACTGCGTGACATAACTCGTCATCGACCATCTTGACGTAAACGACGCTGCTTGTGATGGATAGGTGGATACCGATGATGTGCTGTGTTGGTATTTGAACTTCGTCACGGATAAATCGTTCGACTTCAAAGGCTCGTGGTCGTGCGTAGTCGGGCTGGAAGCTGATCTTGATGGTAGCTTTTCTGTACGAATGAGCCATGGCGACTCAGTGTTAACGGACGCGAGTATTAGCTGCGGCGAGGAAGTAAACAAACTACGCGCGCTCGCGACTCTGCCGACGGGACCGCGACACTGCGGACGGGACGTAAACAAGACGTCCTCGCCGCTCACCGGCCGAAAGCAGACTCTTCTCTCAGTTGGTAGAGCACTGGCCCGCGAAAGGCAAAGGTCCCGAGTTCGAGTCTCGGTCGGGTACACAGTTTTAATCTGCCAAGAAGTTTCATATCAGCGCACACTACGCTACAGAGTGAAAATCTCATTCTAGTTTCCGTATGTTTGGTCAAAATTATACCGTGGTACTAATTTTGCCGTTATATGAAACTCAAATGTTGTTGAAAGTGATTTTCGGTTCATACGGGCTGTGTAATGGAGCAAATTATTAAGAGTTGTCATCTTGCACTGAGAGCGTAGCTTGCCGTGGAGCCAGGAGGAGAGCAGATTTTGGTTCTCACGCTTACAGAGCTGACGCTGGCTACTGGGCCGAGCGAGCGGTGTACTTGACTAACGCTGCGTGCAGTACGTTACACATGCTCTCTATGAATCTGAAGAAATACTATTAAATATTAATCGATCTTCCTCATACTTATTATACACATTCTACGGAGAACAAAACCATACAGTTCAAATTTCAAATCAATAACTACAGTACTTTCGGAGATATGAATTTTTACCTAAAACGTATAATAACCATTATGAAACTACGTTACGGTTTGTAATGTATTCATCTATAGTATCAATTGAAAGTATAACCAAGAGGATAGGTTCACATAATGTAATTTTCTGGAATTTTCTTTAGTTCTATTACTACAGATTTCTCACATAATTAAAGGTACTTTCGAAAATGATAATTTCTTCGTGTTTTGGTTCTGTGGGTGTTTTGGAAAGACAGAGAGTGAATGGAGGACATATGTAAGGTGAGAATGTAATATTTTACTAAAACTGTAGATGTATGCGTCAGAAAGATTTTGTGCAATAGGGGAATTTGTGACGTATGTCCGAGTGAGCTAGATTTTGTAAAAGGCAACCAGAAGGGGCGTTGAGTATTAATTTTATCAGTAATTTATTTTGTGGAAATAAATTCTATTTTGTTCTCATTAAATTTTATTTAGTTTCGGAAATACAAGATTTCTAGTCTAAATTACCTGTGCTAACTTGATGAACTGACATTAGAAATACCGCGAGTAAGTGCTCGAGATGATCTGGTTGGCTGCTTAACATGGCTTATATGCGATTGCAGTCTTTCTCGGCGTATTCCACTGATGAATTCTTCTCGGGTTATCAGCCGAGTGGTAACGTCGTCTTGTCGCAACGTTTCGACGAGTTTCGTACCCATCATCTTCTGGCGAAGTCAGTTGGAATTCAGAATTTCCCCCGCATTTGAGTAGGGCTTTGTGTCTCACATCTGTGAGTCGATATAGTCGCTTGGGAGCCGTCTTTTGGTAAACACCCGTGTTAAACCGCGCTGAAAAAGTTAGCACCAAGATGAGGAAACATATAAGTTCTCGTGTCGCTTAGGGTAAGTGTCTACAATGTTGAGTATTGAAAAATTTTGAGGTTTGGGAACGGTTTGTTTTAGGAGATAGTTGCGTGTGAACATTTCATGTAGTACATAAACTCTGCGTGGCGTGTTTCGTGCAGGTAACGAGACATTATGGCGAGCTCTTCTTTACGAGAAGCCTGCTGGACGACTGAATGTGTTAATGGATCGGACTAAATATCTTCTGGCTGCTTTCGGGTCTGAACTTGTAACAGAGGCAATCAGTAACGTTGCCTAATTGATGACGGGATATTAAATACGGACTTGATAGCCATTTTCTGCGTTTTAAAGACAATAAACCATTTTCAAGGAAATTTTTTACTTTGTTTCAAACGAATCATGCGAGAATCTCGAACACTCGATAGTTTAACTTTCAACTACTGCCCATGGACTTGAGTAACGGAGCCTTTGCGTGGGAGGTATTAAGTCGAATTTTCGTCAACGCTGTTTTGTCGGCTAAGCCAGTATCTACCATCACAGAGTGAAGGGGCAGACAATGTGAAACCAACCTGGATGGGTCGACTGATTGTTTAATTGATAGTGAGATTGCAGCCCGATCCGCCACAAAGTGCTTAGGAAAAAATTGTGGAGTATGGAAGGATTCGAATATAGAACAGTGAGAAAAACTGATGTAAAGTGGTCTGATGTAGAAAACAGCCACATTGCCAATATTTGGTTTTTCCTTTTTTTATATTGTTACTGAAAATTAGTTTCGGGTTATCTGAAACGATTTTCAAATCATCGGTAATAGCATGCAACTAATGTTAAGATTTACATACACGTATATAGAGACAAGTTTTCGTGTGAACTTTGGCAGAACAAACATAGTTCTATGTTTGTCCTGCCAATGTTCATGGAAAAACTTGGCTTTGGGATACGTATATGTACAGTTTAACATGGTTTGCTTTCTATTACAGAACAAATCTTTTTTATTTTTTTTTTGTTTGGATGATTTGAAAATGAGTTCAGGTATCCCGCTACTGGTGACCAGCTACATAAAGAAGTGAATCTTGCGAACTTTGCTGTTTTCTACAACAAACCGGTTAACACAAGTTCCTGTCCCGTTAATAACCCAACATGCTTGAAATCTATGTTGGGAAGTGGTCAGAAGAAAGAACATAGTAAGAACGAGTAGTAGAAGAAAAGAAGGATAACGAATTGAAATTGGCACTGTCCCGTTAATAACCCAACATGCTTGAAATCTGTTAGGAAGTGGTCAGAAGACAGAACATAGTAAGAACGAGTAGTAGAAGAAAAGAAGGATAACGAATTGAAATTGGCACATTGCTGTGTCTCACGTAGTGAGATGCCTAAGAGACGACACTTTCAAGATCAGCAAAAGTAAGTTTTATTAATGAAACAAAGGGAAATTGATAAAACAATAACTTCTTCTCACAGATATTAGTACTGAAATCTCACAGTCTTCTGCCACACGTGCGCCAGGTACACAAAAATGTGAATTAAGATGACGGTACGCAGAGGTGAATACAGAGAATTCTTTAAGAAGTCACTGATTCAGGTTTGGTAGTAATAGATCTATTGCGGCCTGTGGAAAGTTCTAACAAATTCATTAAGTACTGGTGACTGACTTTGCCAAAGGCATATTATAGGTCGATGCTCAATAATCCTTTCGTTCCGTTTTGGTATAGTCAGGACGGGAAGGTCATGTGTCTCAGAGAGTAAAGTCCATCAATTATCTTCCTGTTGGGAACACTTTGGCCAGGACTCCCGATTATCTCTGAAAGAGAGTCTTTTAGTCTTGCTGCTATTTTACGCGCCATTATTTTTGAGTCGGCATATAACAAAGTTATTGGCCTATACTCAGTGATTCTTCTTGGTATAGAGGTTTTTGGTACACGGACTGTAATTTATGGTTCATTTGCTGAACGTATTTGACCCCCTTCTCTGTTTCTCATTCACGAGCTCCTGAGTTCCGCTTTCGTAACTAACCAGGAGACTTCTTAAATTCATACGGCATGCCGACAATGTCCAGCTTCCTATTTCGTCGTAAGTGCCTTCAATTTCTTCTTCGGTTATGGGTTCTATCAACGTAGTGGCATCTTCGCTGCTGAGGGAAGTCGTGCAGTTTTGTAGAAAACTTGCTGTCTTGGTAGGATCTGATGGCTGTTCTCCGAACAGTCTCCGGAAATGGTCTTCGTTATCTCATATCGGTTATATCATTCCCGTCGTAAGACGTTAGACTTCCAATAAATCCGTGTCTACACCATTTCCGTTCTCCATTGAGGGGGGCATGTGCTCCTTTTTTCTTCTAGAATGTATCTCTTCGACTCCTTTCTCCTTTAGTTCTAGGGTTCTTTTTAATTTCTTCAATTCGCGAGGTCGGTCTTCTCCGTTATCCACTATTTGTTGGAGATTTCGAAGAGTCATATAACAGAATTCAATGTTTTCCTTCTAGTGCCACTTATCATAAGCGTTACGTTTCTGATCAATTTGCAAATTCAGGTTCACCAGTTTACCCAACCACTCAAGAAAGCTACTGAAGAATCGCTGCCAATGAACCCATGTTCGGTAACATTTGCAGAATTCTGTGTTTGCTCGCTCAACGTGGAGTACGTTACAGTTTAACTTCCAGTATCTCTTTCCGATTACAATGGGCCGTGGTAAACCTTTTACTCTGAACAAAGCTGCATGATGATCCGTGAAGCTGACGTAGACTATGTCAAACTTCTATATCTGTGTTCCATAGCGGCGTAAAATGTGTCGACTCTCGAGGCTGAAAGTGGAGATACGTAAGTGCAGTGGGTTCGCGTGGTGGCTAGTCGATCTATAACATCTGTCAGTTTTAGTCCTCCAGTCATAGCTATGTAAGGGGCCACAATTAGGGGTTGATCCTGTTGTGTCTGCCGATCTTAAAACACAATTCACATCTCCCCCATTTTTATGTCACCCTGAATATTTTATGAGATAATTACACTAGAAATGTTTCTCTGCTACTTCTATTATCTGTTTCTGTTGGGACCTAAAGGTTTAATATTGTTATTTCGGTTAATTTGGCTTTTATAACGCGTCCATACGTTTGCTATTCAAGTTCCCTAATTACAGACCCATTCTGGTTACAATGAAGAATCCCATGCAGTTAGAGCTGACATTGTTACACAAATGGTATTGCTGTGTCAGATGCATCTCTTAATAAGCTATTTTCTGAAGGAAGGAGACATTTATGCCATTAATTTTTAAGAAATTCCCCTGAATTATCATGATTTTTTTAATTCGCTTACCAGCAGTTATTTAGTGCGAGTGGAGTACCCCCTCGTATTGTCCATTGCATTTCATATTTTTTACTTTTCATATTCCCCTATTTAACTGTCTAGTCCGGATTTGATTCCAGTAGTTTCACTTTTTATTTATCCCACCTCGTCGTCTTGGTATTTCCTTTCGTATCTTTCTTACTTTTCCGACGTGCCGCATTTACATTTTGATTCGCTTTCACACTTGTTGCATTCTCAACTTCTTGAGATTTTATAGTCTTCTGGGTGTTAATACTTCCCCCTGCTGCCCTAACTGCGTGCTTTTGTAGGCGTTTGGTGATAGGAAAAGCTGTTTCCGTATAATCGTCCAACTTACTTCCATGTTTACATCTCTTGCCACAGCTGTTGTAGTTTCACTAGAGATGCACTCTCTCAAAACCACGGTTCGGAAGTTTTGGTACAATACATAGATAATGTAGTAAATGGTAGGATTACCAACAGTATTGGTAGCAATGTCAGGGAAAGAAACATAAATGAATATGTAAGAGAGAAACTGAGAACCAACGACTTTTGTTTGTTTTTATTGTTCTTTGGTTGTTGTTTTGCACATAATTAGAACTGCACATCGTTCACTGTTAGTCAACTGGTTTCATATCCTTAATAACATAAATTGCATTTTATGAGTAATAAATATTAATTCATCGTATAACTTCTGTATTTTTATGTAACCAAAACAATTAGTTTCATGCAAGTACAGCCTACATACACAAACATAAATACACACCCACCCACCCACCCACCCACCCACCCACACACACACACACACACACACACACACACACAAACAGATATAGATATATATATCTGTGTGTGTGTGTGTGTGTGTGTGTGTGTGTGTGTGTGTGTGATTGTGTGTGTGTGTGTGTGGGTGGGTGGGTGGGTGGGTGGGTATGTATTTATGTTTGTGCATGTAGGCTGAAGTACACATCTTGCATTGATGTACGACAGCCTACGGTAAGCTTCATAAGGCTTTTGGAGAGGAGGTTATGCAAAAGCTGAAGTTTTTCGTTGGCATAAAATGTGTAGTGAAGGCAGAACGAATGTTGAAGATGAAGACCGCTGTGGACGACCATCAACCTCACGGACGGATGTCAACTAGGCCAGGGTGCGTGAACTCGAACGATCTGATCTAAGATTATCCGTGAAAATGATTGCAGAAGAAATGAACATCAGTCGAGAAACGGTTCATCTAATAATAACTGAAGATCTTGGTATGAGAAAGATTTGGGAAAAATGGTCCCCAAAAATCTCACACAACAACAGCGAGAAACACTGAAAAATGTGGCAGCCGATCTGTGAGAGCAAACGGAAATCAATCCAAAATTGTTGAGCCGTGTTATCACTGGTGATGAAAGTTGTTTTTTCAGTGCGATCGCCGGCTGCAGTGGCCGAGCGGTTCTAGGCACTACAGTCTGGAGCCGCGCGACCGTTCCGGTCGCAGGTTCGAATCCTGCCTCGGGCATGGATGTGTGTGATGTCCTTAGGTTAGTTAGGTTTAAGTAGTTCTAAGTTCTAGGGGACTGATGACCTCAGAAGTTAAATCCCATAGTGCTCAGAACCATTTTTTTTTCAGTGCGATCCGGAGACAATACGCCAACTTTCGCAATGGTGCTCAAAGGTATCTCCCAGAGCAAAAAACGCTCGCATGTCGAAGTCAGAAGTAAAATGCATGCTTGTGTGCTTCTTTGATTGGGAATTGTTATAAAGTGTGGGTGCCTCCTGGACAAACAGTTAACCAATATTACTACAAAGAAATTTTAGAAAGACTTCGTGAAAGAGTTCTTCGTGTCCGTTCCAACATTGCTGATAATTGGATTCTGCATCACGATAGTACGCCATCCCATACTGCTCTGTTAGTACAGCAATTTTTAACCTCAAAACAAATTTCAGCACTACCACAGCCATCTTATTCACCATATATCGCTCCGGGCGGCTTTTCTTTTTCGAAGAGTGAAAACGGCGGTCAAGGGACACAAGATGTCCAAAAAGCTTGACGAGGGTCTTGGACGATATTACAGAAGATGAGTTCCAGAAATGTTACCATCAATGGCAGAAGCGCTGGAAAAAGTGTATGCAATCAGAAGGGAACTACTTTGAAGGAGACAACACTAAACGTGACCAAAACACATTTTTTTTCACATCAGTCTCATTACTTTTTTGTCGTACCTCGTATATATATATATATATATATATATATATATATATATATATATATATATATATATATATATATATATATAATGTGGGTGTGTGAGATCTCCCATCGATAGCTTCCACAGGTGGCAGATAGGGGAAAGTCTCCCAGATATGGGTAGTACTGGGGAAATGAAGTACCCAGGGCGGGCCAGATATCACAAAATCCATCAGCGTCTGATCTCGTATGAAGCGGCTGTTGGTCAGCATTTGTTCGCATACTTGGTGCAGCTGTTCGACATATGACATGATATCAATAATTAAGTCTCGTGATCTCCATTGGAGAAACATTCTTCAACTTCCAACAACAATGGCAGAACAACAGGGAAGAATCTGATTACCCCAGGCCCCAGTCAATGGATTAGATTTCTCGGTCTGGTCATATTATTCTGGAGGACCACCTATGTGATGTAGAGAGGGATCGGAGCTTCTCAAAGCCTCTTGAACAAAACAAAAGTTTTTCATAGATACACTCAACGTAAACACTTCACTGAACCAGGGAAACTGAAATACCTAATGAATAAGCTGGACAGATTCAGTAACAAAATTATGGCACCGCAAGAAGTCCTGTTAACAGATGAAAATCTCTTCTACTCTGAGATTTAAAGGTTCTATAGAGGAAAACATGCAGCGCACATCGACAGATGACCGAAACAATTTGGCACAGGTTTTGAAGTACACAACTCTGTCACAGACCCAGTCATTGATTTTAACTCAGTTTCAGAAAGACTCTCAACGCTGTCAATAAAATCAGGAAACAAGGCATAGACACTGATTAATGTGCAAGCACTAACAAATGACTACAACAGAAAAGACCCACGGATGGCAGAAGACATCTACGAACTTAAGAAATCACGAACGCGATTTCTAAAAATCACATCGAGATTCAACTAAGTGACTTCAACGGATAGTTTCGAAAAAAAGGAACACAGGAGAATCATAGGACTGTACACCGCTCATACCAGGACCAACGAAAATGATGATCACCTCATAAGCTTCTCTCAAAATTTTAATCTCAAAATTATTTTCACACATTTTAAAAAACCTTCTGAAAAATTAAGGACATGTAAATCTTCCAATCCTGAAAATTCCAGACTGACCATACTATTTTCTTCAGAAAGAACAGCAAAGGAGGCCTCAATGCAAAAACCAAGAGCGGCGTTTCGGCTTACTCCAAATCAAAGTAAAATTTCAGCCCAACAGAAAACGGACAAGTGCAACCCCCAGTTTCTAAACTGATCGCGAATACTAGATCTCAAGAAGAAGAAAATCAATGAAGAAATCAGTATGGTTGATGTCTGAAGTGGCGGAGAGAGTGAAGCAGACAATGAAATTAGGTCAACCCCCAAGAAAGAGAAAGTGTATGTGGTTGAACACCACATGCGATCAAGCTGTCGACTATTAAAGTGTGGAATGATTTCAATACTTATAAAACAACAGAAAAGCGGCCGGTATTCGTAGAGGTACGGGGAAACGCCTCTAAAACTATTCGGCGAGAAAAACGAAAATGACAAATTAAAAGGGTGATTGAAACAGATGAAGACTACACCAAGAACAACACCTGCAAATTTTACAAGACCTTATGAGAAAATTTTGCTGGATACCAATCTCCTAGCCTATGGTTCCAACGACCTGACTGATCCCTAGCAACTAGACCAAGAACAGTTGTGAAATTCTAGCCAAATATTTCAATACATTCCTCAACAGGAAGAGTCATCTGAGCGACTAAGTTTTGTAAAACCAGCACAAAATTCCGATTCGCTTCCCCCTTCTCATGAAGAACTAGTAAAAATAACGAAATTATTAAAAACATTAGAGCAACTGGCGGAGGTGAAATTACTGCAGAATTATGGAAATTTGAGCCCAAAAATATGACATTAAAATTCACAGAATAATATTAGAAATCTGGAAAACAAAGAAAATCTCAGAAGAGTGAAAGACGGCCTTAACACACTCACTCCACAAGATAGGAGACTTAACAGATCCAAACAATTACAAAGGCCTCTTACATCTTCCATTGAGTTATAGAATTCTCTCTAAAGCTCTACTGAACTGACTTGAGCCACAAGCAGATACAAAGACAGATGAGTATTAGGCGGGATTCAGGAAAGGGAGATCCTTTGTCAAATAGATATGGAACCTCGAAAACATATTAATGTCAGACAATGCCAGTACACTACAGTCACATTTGTGGATTCCACAACAGCTTGACAGACAAGCGCTGTTTAATAGCGTAGAAAAATAAAGAGTTGACAGATAGACCAGAGCTGTCATCCAGGAAACTTTATCAAATAAATCACCTCAAAAATGAAATTCATGGGGTTAATCTCTACCTAATCATTTGCATATCACAGCATCTTCTTCCTGTCGGTTAACTTTCGCGTCTGTAGCACGTGATCTTCGTGGTGTAGCAATTTTAATAGCCAATAGTGTATATTTTCCTGCCTCTGGTTCTGAAACATCATTTTCTTCGAATGTCATAGATATGTGCTACTTTACCTTCATGCAAATATTTTCTGGATTGGACAGCGGTGTGTAAAATTTTTATATACTAATCTGTCCGTTACGTAATAGTAATTTCGGTAGAGCCCAATAGATGGCTCTTAGTTATACTACTGCTTGAATACTGTGTAATTTCTAAGATACCTTTAACTCTCTTCCTTTATAGTTTGTTTTTTAAATTAACTGTATTTTTTCAATTATTTCTGTTATGTTACAAATGGGTACATGTCAATGTCCGTGCCCGATAGGCGGCGCTAGTTGTATTGTTTTGGTGGCAGCAATGTAAGCCACTGGGGCGATCAGTCTCGTGTTCTTAGCTATGCACACACGGAAAAGACTGGAACGTTTTATTATATTTTTGACTTGAGAATAGCTGCACTAATTTATGACCATTGTTTTTTAGCAATGTAATTTTACGTAAGTAACTTTTGTACGTCATGAGAGTTGTCATCTTGGGTAATGTCCTTTATGTCGTACTAAATTTTGTATATATTATATTTATAGGGTTTATCAAAAGGTTCATTCTGATGAGGACACCCTGAGTAGATGTCGAAATCTAGGTCAACGCACCTAACAGGTATTTGCGACCGGTTGGCTGTATAATCCTATTTTGAAATCTTGTGGGAAACCGAACATTCCAAACTGAAATAGTCTGTGGCTTGCCGCTAGAGGCTAATTCGTTTATAACTGCAAATCACCACATGGCTGCATTCCAGAGGTCAACTACGATGGATAGTGAAAACAGTCCAAAGTTGTCCTTTTTTATTCATACTTCATGGCTACTTATTTGTTAAATCACCTTCAGACCAAGTGTAAAAAGAAGGAATGAAACTGTCATTCGGCACACGTACTTTATCTGAATAAAAGTGTCCGGACACCACACTTCACGCTTATGCCGGGTTTAATTCTGCTGGGGACACTTCCAATGAAGTGTACGAATGTCTGTGGGTGAATGGGAGCCCATTCTTTCTCAAGAGCCGAAACCAGAAAAGGTGGATACTTCGAGCGCTGGAGTATGGAGAGAAGTCGACCGTACTCACCCCAGCGCCATAAGGGGACCGACCACACTGTAATAGTGAAACACACTCTCGTAAACTAGCATCACAACTCAATACTCCATTGTTGGCACTACACTGTATGACAGTTGATGCTCTCCAGTGATTCGTCAAACAAATACCCTTCCATCGAGTTGTCACAGGACGTAGCGTGTTTATCACTTCGATTCAGTCGTTTACAGTCGTCCAGTATCCAGTAGCATTGCTGTTTACGTCACCTGGAGCGTAGTTCAGTACTGACTACAGAAATATATGCCTTATGAGGAACTGTTAGACCATTATACCACGTTCTCTTTATCTCCCTATGAACGATGAATGTGCTACCTGGAGCGCGATTCGCACTTTGTAACTAAGAAGGGATTCCTTCCGCGGATTTTGTGCGATTTCTTACTGACAAACCTACCTCTCATCTAGCAGCCAATCTGACACTAAGCAGAAGCGTACGACACTTTTGAACAGACAGTGTACAGAAGTGACCCATTTCATCTATCATTTAAATGCTAATCTTACGAGGGCTTAACCAAAACCCGAAAGCGACTTTGGCTGTTTCATCAATTTTTAGCAACGAGCGCTGGATGATCAACGATTGGCCTATTATCAGTTAGCTAATAAAATCGGAAAACAAAAATTTTAGAGGAGAGAGCTACGTTACGCTTGTTGCGTATGAGAGGATGTGCGCGAGTGCCGCCGGCCGCGGTGGTCTCGCGGTTCTAGGCGCTCAGTCCGGAACAGCGCGACTGCTACGGTCGCAGGTTCGAATCCTGCCTCGGGCATGGATGTGTGTGATGTCCTTAGGTTAGTTAGGTTTAAGTAGTTCTAAGTTCTAGGGGACTGATGACCACAGATGTTAAGTTAAGTCCCATAGTGCTCAGAGCCATTTGAACCATTTTTTGCGCGAGTGCCTACTTTCCGCTGAGGTGCTTTGAAGAAAGAAGGAACGAAAGGTCAGCTGTTACGCCCCCTCAACGACAACGTCGTTAAGGACACAACGAAGCCCGCAATGTGCAGCGATGGCGGAGGAAGGCAGTCGATTTCTTCCCAGACTCGCAGGGGCTTCACTTTAATCGATTTGGTAGTTTGATGAAATTTATCGGAAACTTTAGAATGACCCAGAAGCGGCCGGGCCGGTTGCAGCCACTGTAAAGTGTAATTACGGCGGCTCGCAAGATGCTAACTTCGGCTAAATAGCTGCTTGAATGGCGCTAGTGTTGCACGTATGCACCCCAATTACAAGCCTGCGCCGAAACAAAGCAGGCTCGTTTCTTCAGCTTTCTGCTGCTGCAAAGAAAACCAAGACAATTCGGTTCACTGACGACATAGCAGTGGTCTCCGGAAGTGAACAGCAATTGCGTAGGTGATTAATGAAATGAAGCAAAACCTAACGTGTGACTACGATAAGCAAACAAACAAAAGGAAACTACGGTAATGATGTAGATGTACTGGATAAATAAATATTGAACTTGAAAAATAAACTCTTGAAGACGTTGAAACTGAAGATTTGCTTCTTCTGACTATATTTTTTCGAATTTTACTTTTAACCAAATGGAGACAACTTGGAGAAACTTGAATTTGCAGAGAGAATTATGCCGTGACACTTAAAAATTGCTCAATTACATCCACGCTTATTTACAATGAATGTTTTTGCTCTGTCCGACCACATATTGTAATCACGTACGGCAACAAAACTTCGCTCGTACGCCGACAGGAATGCATATGCAGTGTACTCAGAACATGCTGTTAGTAAAACCGAGCGAGGTGGCGCAGTGGTTAGCACACTGGACCCGCATTCTGGAGATCGACAGTTCAAACCCGTCTCCGGCCATCCTGATTTAGGTTTTCCTTGATTTCCCTAAATCGTTGCAGGCAAATGACGAGATGGTTCCTTTGAAAGGGCACGGCCGATTTCCTTCCCCATCCTTTCGTAATCCGAGCTTGTGCTCCGTCTCTAATGACCTCGTTGTCGACGGGACGTTAAACACTGATCTCCTCCTCCTCCTCCTGTTAGTAGAAAACAAGGCTATAACAAACAATACTAAAGTGAAGATTTCGGAAGATTATGCAGACAGTGTACAAAATCAGTTCTAACAATAACCATTGGGGACTCCAGTGACGGACAGTCTTAGCATACACAGGGACTAGCACTAAACGCACGTAATGTGTGACCACTTCGACATGGCCCCGAAGGCGTTAACTGAGATCCGGGAAAAACGTCAGACAACACCCGAAGTCCAATACCTTTAATACGTGGAAGCTGTGGGGAGTACGGGCGGGCACCGTTTCTCTAAGAAAAGTTTTTTTTTAGCCTTTAAAATTTTACAACTCTATTAACTTGATTTTACAATAGTAAGTGAACATTGGTTATTATGAACAGAAAGATCCTCAATATAGTTTCTTAATGAAAGTTCCTGAAGCATTATTTAACCAACAGTCTCTTGAATAACAAAAGACAAAGAACAGCTCTCAGAATCAATCTAGGACGCTTAAAACTCAAAATCCCTTTTTAAGCATAGGAAAAAAATACAAACATGCATAATGTACGGTTAAATAAAAGATTCTAACTCCACATGGTAAAGCCAAAATTTCCCTAGGCATCACCTGTTGTCTCTAAAGCCAATAAAATATTGAAGAGAAAATTTTAATTTAAACAACAACTTAAATGCAATAAAATCTGACTACTATCAACATACAAAATGGTGCAAATGGCTCTGTGCACTATGGGACTTAGCATCTGAGGTCATCAGTCCCCTAGGACTTAGAACTACTTAAACTTAACCAACCTAAGGACATCACACACATCCATGCCCGAGGCAGGACTGGAACCTGCGACCGTAGCAGTCGCGCGGTTCCCGACTCAAGCACCTAGAACCGCATGGTATCAACATACACTCAAATACAGTAGCCTCTACTATGCGCACCGAATCACACAAAGATATTCCTTCCTTTTAAACACATTCCACCATAAAACTCCCTACATGTGATGCATACGACATTCAGCGAATTATGACAAATAATTGAGCATAGATGTTATAATTAGACAGGTATGTAAATCTTTTACTTTCAAATTAAATAAAAAGGCATACAGATCAACTCTTGAACTCTTAACATCTGTTAAGAAAAAATATACAATACATATATTTTGATTTCGTCGTGGTCAATAGCTGTTGTGCAACGTGCTGTCCTTCGGGATCACTTGCGGCCCGGGAGAGATTTTCCACGATGTACAAAACATTAACAGGGCGCAGCCAACTTACACAAATTATACATCGATGTGGATGCGGCTCACAATTCTTAAAACGGGCGAGGGAGTAGGTGCGGTAATACTCAACACTTCGACTACACCCCATCGCACCAAACATCAGTACGGTGCGGTAGACAAGAGAAAAATCAACAACTGTTGCAAAGCAACCTAAGCAAAGGCAGTAAGAAAATAGTTGGGGCTTTAAACTCTTGGGAGGGCCACACCAAACTACATAATGACGTCCCAAGCGAAATTATGAAAATACTATCGGCGATTTCGCCACGCCAAGTAGAACTGTAAAATACCATAAGAAGTGAACTGCAATTAACACGATTGATAAGCGTCCGACTGAAAATCTCCACAGTCTATCTTCCCATTAGCACAAACACTTAACAGTACCTCGAAAGTTCCCTCGTGGACACTACCAGAGTGTCAAATTACTCGTTATAAATGTAGATAACAGAGTTTAACACGCTGGGGGCCGACTTAGGTTTCTTAATAAGACAAGCAATGATTCGGTCCCCCACTGTGATCCACCTTCGATCCAAAACAGCCATTTACTTTAAATCAGCTAAATAGATGACAATGCCAACATCAAGGCTCTCCTCCCAAGCAGCGCTCTAACTGGTGCCTGCAGTACCGAAATAAAGCTTACACTACTTACAAGTCTGGTATACGCGCCACTTTTTAGAATTCTTTTGTTCACCTCATACACCAAATTTGCCGTAATTCTTCGTCGGAACCCAAGGGCAGAACCAAGAAATCCTCCTCAGCCCTTGAAAGATCACACGATGTACGCCATCGGGACAACACCGGTCCTCCACGCTAGGATCTTTGAGCCCACTGCGTTTCGTCCCCAACCGACTGCTTCCGCGGGGCCCACCGACCAAGCGGCCTTGCCCCTCGACACCGAAGTCGCTCCTCACGCACAGTCCAGAGCTAACTGCCAGCAAGCCCTTCTTCCTCTTTCTGTCGCATCGCGGCGCGCGGGAAACCAACTCGCCAAAAATATGCGGCGACCAGAGACTCCAATCCAGATCTCGATATCGACATCGCGGCGAGTACTGAGAAGACCGGCAAGGGTGGCCGAGCGGTTCTAGGCGCTACAGTCTGGAACCGCGCGACCGCTACGGTCGCAGGTTCGAAGCCTGCCTCGGGTATGGATGTGTGTGATATCCTTAGGTTAGTTAGGTTTACGTAGTTCTAAGTTCTAAGGGACTGGTGACCTCAGAATTTAAGTCCCATAGTGCTCAGAGCCATTTGAACCAAGTACTGAGAAGGCGGTGATTTCAAAAACAAAACAAAAATTAAGTAGGGAGCCGTACTGGCTCGCACGTATTCCCGAAACAGAAAGCCTCACTAACTGAAACACGTAATACAATTATGCACTGGTGTCCAGACCTAACGACGAAAGTAGCTTTCGCGTGCTGTGTCACTGTGAAGTTACAGAGCTCGAAGCAACTTGAACCGTAAACGGAAAGACCCGCTATAGTACAGTACAGTACAACACAGCTCCATACAGCACAGCTCACCATAGAAGGTAACTGAAAGAAATACTCAATGAGACGAACCGAAACAACTCTTTTGTCCAAAGACAACAATTACACCGAAGTCATTACAAGAGGCAGAACCTGGTACTAAATAGCGTGTGTGGCCACCACGGAGAGCCATGCATGCTCTACAAAGTGATCAAAGGCTGGCCACAAGGTTGGTAAGGAGTTATAGTGATAGGGAGTTCCATCCCTCCACACCGCTGACAGTTACTGCATTGGTGCACGCGGACGTGCTGAAATACGTCTCCCCAACGCATTCCACACATGCTCTACATCTACATCTACATCTATACTCCGCAAGCTACCTGACGGTGTGTGGCGTAGGGTGGTACCTTGAGTATCTCTATCGGTTCTCCCTTCTATTCCCGTCTCGTATTGTTCGTGGAAAGAAAGATTGTCGGTATGCCTCTGTGTGAGCTCTAATCCCTCTTATTTTATCCTCGTGGTCTCTTCGCGAGATCTACGTAGGAGGGAGCAATATACTGATTGACTCCTCGGTGGAGGTATGTTCTCGGAACTTCAACAAAAGCCCGTACCGAGCTACTGAGAGTCTCTCTTGCAGAGTCTTCCATTGGAGTTTATCTATCATCTCCGTAACGCTTTCGCGATTACTAAATGATCCTGTAACGAAGCGCACTGCTCTCCCTTGGATCTTCTCTACGTCTTCTCTCAGCCCTATCTGGTACGGTGAGCAGTACACAAGCAGTGGGCGAACAAGTGTACTGTAACCTACTTCCTTTGTTTTCGGACTGCATTTCCTTAGGATTCTTCTAATGAATCTCAGTCTGGCATCTGCTTTACCGACGATTAATTTTATATGGTCGTTCCATTTTAAATCACTCCTAATGCCTACTCCCAGATACTTTATGGAATTATCTGCTTCCTGTTGCTGACCTGTTATATTGTAGCTAAATGATAAAGGATCTTTCTTTCTATGTATTCGCAGCACATTACACTTGTCTACATTGAGATTCAATTGCCATTTCCTGCACCACTCGTCAATTCGTTGCAGATCCTGCAGCATTTGAGTACAATTTTCGATTGTTACAACCTCTCGATATACTACAGCATCATCCGCAAAAAGCCTCAGTGAAATTCTGATGTTATCCACAAGGTCATCTATATATAGTGTGAATAGCAACGGTCCTACGACACTCCCTTGCGGCACGCCTGAAATCACTCTTACTTCGGAAGACTTCTCTCCATTGAGAATGACATGCTGCGTTCAGCTATCTAGGAACTCTTCAATCCAATCATACAATTGGTCTGATAGTCCATATGCTCGATGGGATTTAAATCGGCGGAAGGGGCTGGCCAGTCCGTTCACCAAATACCCTGTCGTTCCGAAAGCTCCTTCTCCTGTTTCACGCGGTCGCGCATTGTCACCCAGAAAAATGTAGTCAGAACTGAGTGTACCCCTGAAGAGACGCACATGGGGAAGTAGAACAGTGTCACAATTGCACAACAACACCGGTGAGTATACAGTGTTCAAAGACTTGGAGGTCAGTACCTTTGTGCAACATCATACCTCACCACCCCATAATACTTGGACGACCGAAACCAGCATGTTCGACAATGGTCCTGGATGTATTACGTGTTCCCACAAATGTACCGGTCAACGTTAGTGTAACACTGTACTCCTTCTTCGTGTATATCGCAAGACTGCATTCGACCCCGACTTCATTTTTGTCGATGACAATGAGCAACCGCAGCGAAGAACACAGATGGAGGAGTTGTTGGAAGGAGAGGACACTGGCTGAATGGAATGGTCTGCCCGTTTTCCCGACTTAAATGCCATCGAGCGCATGTGGAGAGCATGTCCGCATGTACCAACGGCCATCCAGCACTTCTCAAAGGCGCTGCTGGAGGAACAGAATTCCACATACAAAAGCTCCTCGTCCACGTTGTAGCTAGCATGAAAGCGCGCTGCAGAGCATGTACTGCTGTTGTGATCACACACCCTATTAAGAACCATGTTGTTGTTGTTGTTGTGGTCTTCAGTCCTGAGACTGGTTTGATGCAGCTCTCCATCCTACTCTATCCTGTGCAAGCTTCTTCATCTCCCAGTATCTACTGCAACCTACATCCTTCTGAATCTGCTTAGTGTATTGATCTCTTGGTCTCCCTCTACGATTTTTACCCTCCACGCTGCCATCCAATGCTAAATTTGTGATCCCTTGATGCCTCAAAACATGTCCTACCAACCGATCCCTTCTTCTAGTCAAGTTGTGCCACAAACTTCTCTTCTCCCCAATCCTATTCAATACCTCCTCATTAGTTACATAATCTACCCACCTTATCTTCAGCATTCTTTTGTAGCACCACATTTCGAAAGCTTCTATTCTCTTCTTGTCCACACTAGTTATCGTCCATGTTTCACTTCCATACACGGCTACACTCCATACAAATACTTTAAAAACGACTTTCTGACACTTAAATCTATACTCGACGTTAACAAATTTCTCTTCTTCAGAAACGATTTTATTCCCATTGCCAGTCTACATTTTATATCCTCTCTACTTCGACCATCATCAGTTATTTTACTCCCTAAATAGCAAAACTCCTTTACTACTTTAAGTGTCTCATTTCCTAATCTAATTCCCTCAGCATCACCCAATTTAATTTGACTACATTCCATTATCCTCGTTTTGCTTTTGTTGATGTTCATCTTATATCCTCCTTTCAAGACACTGTCCATTCCGTTCAACTGCTCTTCCAAGTCTTTTGCTGTCTCTGACAGAATTACAATGTCATCGGCGAACCTCAAAGTTTTTACTTCTTCTCCATGAATTTTAATGCCTACTCCGAATTTTTCTTTTGTTTCCTTTACTGCTTGCTCAATATACAGATTGAATAACATGGGGGAGAGGCTACAAACCTGTCTCACTCCTTTCCCAACCACTGCTTCCATTTCATGCCCCTCGACTCTTACAACTGCCATCTGGTTTCTGTACAAATTGTAAATAGCCTTTCGCTCCCTGTATTTTGCCCCTGCCACCTTCAGAATTTGAAAGAGAGTATTCCAGTTAACATTGTCAAAAGCTTTCTCTAAGTCTACAAATGCTAGAAACGTAGGTTTGACTTTCCTTAATCTTTCTTCTAAGATAAGTCGTAAGGTCAGTATTGCCTCACGTGTTTCAATATTTCTACGGAATCCAAACTGATCTTCCCCGAGGTCGGCTTCTACCAGTTTCTCCATTCGTCTGTAAAGAATTCGGTAATTTTCACATCTGTGAACACCTGCTTTCTTTGGGATTGGAATTATTATATTCTTGTTGAAGTCTGAGGGTATTTCGCCTGTCTCATACATCTTGCTCACCAGATGGTAGAGTTTTGTCATGACTGGCTCTGCCAAGGCCATCAGTAGTTCCAATGGAATGTTGTCTACTCCCGGGGCCTTGTTTCGACTCAGGTCTTTCAGTGCTCTGTCAAACTCTTCACGCAGTATCTTATCTCCCATTTCGTCTTCATTAGGAACCATATCTCGCCTTTTATAATATCCAGGTGACCATCATACATCGCGGTGATTAATTTCTTTGAGTGAAAGTGTCCTTTCTGTTCGTCCCATTGCGTCTCTCTTTCAGTTGCCATTTGTACTGTGCTGTAGCAATTCCTTCTACGTATGGTTCAAGGCTCATCAAGGCTCGTTACTTGCCTGTGACACATCATGCGACAGTTAGTTTCGTCGTTAAGTTTTGCACAGCAGTGCGAAAGGCACGATGACAAAGAGGATAAAAGACTCCAAAGAAACAACGTGCGAAAGCAATTACCTAGCGGCCGCTATACCCGTTAAGACTCAAGTGCGGGACGCGCGGAAGCTAACTGATGGACCGTAATACCCCCTAAGTGTGGCTGTCTTCCTAGGTACCACGTGCTCGCCGTGTTGCCTGATCTGCAGTCATCAGCAGCAGTGCTTTGCCTTGCCAGGAGTAGCGGACTCCAAAGTGTGCGGGGTGGGGAGGGGGCAATGAGACTTTTCTTATTTGTGCGCGGCGCACATATGTTACTTGTGCAGCACTGACGGTATTGTATTCGAAATGTAGTGGGTATGAATATCGCATTGTACCGCACATCAATGGGAAATGAGGAATTAATAAACTTTTTTCTCCAACGTACTGGTGGCGGTGATCATGACAGGAATCGTAATCCGCTCCCATTAGGGAACAATCGAAGCCTCGCTGGTAGCCCATACTTGCCAGCATATTCGTTATGAAATTCGAGACCGAAAATAATAGCTACTACAATTCGATTAAAATAACTTTGTGACTGATACCCATCGGTGCTACACATTTCACGTATTGACACCTTACATAAAATTAGAAAAAAAAAAAAAACATTTGCAGGCTGCGTCTCCACGTCTCCTCCCACTCGTTGAGCCCGCTTCGACTGGCAGCTCACTGCTGTTGATTTCTGCAGAGGAGTCGACACAGTGAGCAAGGGGTGTCCAGGAAAACAGCTGCGATTGGCTGACACCCGGTTCCTGTCACTCGACTCACAGAAACGTCAATTTCACTATTATTTTTGTCGATATATACGAAATTTATTGTGTAAACTCATTGTGTATAATGAAAAAATAACAAATGTGGCTTGAAATGGAATCTAAGAATAAAACATTGGAAAATCCAGGCTGGAATGTAACAATAGGGCAGAAGGAAAGATGCTACTCATCATATAGTGGAGATGCTGAATCGCGATAGGCACAATAGAAAGCTTCATACAATCATAGCTTTCGGCCATTAAGGTCTTTGTCAGCAGTAGACACACATAGACACACGCACACACACACTCACTCAAGCGCAACTTGCACACAAAAAAATGGCTCTGAGCACTATGGGACTTAACTGCTGAGGTCATCAGTCCCCTAGAACTTAGAACTACTTAAACCTAACTAACCTAAGGACATCACACACATCCATGCCCGAGACAGGATTCGAATTTGCGGCCACACCGGCCGCTCGGCCACACCGGCCGGCTTGCACACACGTCGGCAGTCACTCTGAGCAGTGAAGTTTCAGCTCTCTCAGACTGCAGACGTGTGTGCAAGTTGCGCTTGAGTGAGTGTGTGTGTGCGTGTGTGTATGTGTGTCTACTGCTGACAAAGACCTTAATGGCCGAAAGCTGTGATTGTGTGAATCTCTTTATTGTGCCTATCGCGACTCAGCATCTCCACTATATTGTGAATAGCAACTTCCCATCTCTCGTATTGTTGAAATATAAGAATATTTAGTTTTGTGATATCGAGTATTGTCTTGGACTGTCATCAGAAATGTAGATATGTGTTTTACAGTTACTTGGACAGGATGTTAGGAGTATACGTCCACATATTTTTAATGGCAACTGATAACGGTGTGCTGAACAACATTACATCAGTATTTACTTCATTTGTTGATTAATAATTATGGCTACTAGCAGTAGTATGTTTTTAGGGTGGTCAGTACCTCTATGTACATGCGGAATGAGGAAGCCATTAACGCTTATTGCCTGGGCAGCAAGTCAGGCACTGAAGTGTAGACATAGGAACGCAAGACGCTTAGTCTATACTGCCAGGCGTAGTAAACATAGTGGAGTAATTACGACTGCACAGAAAACATTAGGTATTGAGGCTATGTGACGTTTTTACGGGAAGACAGTTACATACAGGGAATTAGCAATTAATACATTTAAGTGGTTTCATTTTGAGGTACCAATGATCACAGTATTTGCACCTCATATCCCTAACACCCTTTACAATCAAACAGAAGAGAGAGAGACAGAGAAAGAGAGAGAGACAGAGACGAATTTGCGATTTCAATAATCTGAGAAAAAAGAAAAAGAGACTGTTGTAATCAGTAGTCGTGTGTGAGTCTTAGAATCATTTTCATACTTAGTATTCGCATTGAGGAAGAACATTTATAGAGCATCACTCAGCAGTTCTATGGAACAAAATTACAACAGCGAAACACAAAACTTCTGATAAAGGGGCTCTAAAAAATTATCTGACTCTCACACCTAAATACGAGGGTGAGTCAAATGAAAACCTTAAATTTGTAATAACAAATCGAAAGTTCGCGTCGTTATCCTGCAAATTGGTAAGCGTGCTACAAACAGGGTGCAGTATGGCCTGTAGGTGGCAGCATAGTGCAGATGCACACATACCGTCGCAGTATCAGTATAAAGATGGCCGTCCCACTTGCGACTTGCACCAGGGAAGAACAGCGTTCTGTTATTCGCTTTTTCCGTAGTGAAGGTGTGAAACCTATTGAAATTCATCGACAAATGAGGGTTCAGTACGGTGATGTATGTTTATCACAGCAGCAAATCTACGAATGGAGTAAGAAGTTCGCAAATGGTGTGACTTCAGTGGAAGATGCTCCACGTCCAGGCCAGGCACAACGAGTTGTGGTTCCACAGAACATTGCAGCAGTTAAAGCCATAGTGAAGGAAAAACGCCGAGTGACACTGAATGACATTGCAGCATGTTTACAGATTAGTCATGGGCTAGCACACCACATTGTGCATGATGTGGTCCACTTTCACAAAGTGTCTGCAAGATGGGTGCCACGGCAGCAGACTCCTGTAATGAGAGAACGACCTATTGATGCTTGTGAAGAACTTCTTCGGCACTTTGAACGAGAAAGTGATGGCTTCCTTGCAAGAATCGTTACTGGGGACGAAACCTGGGTTCACTTCCACCAACCGGAAACAAAGAGAGAGAGCAAGTTATGGCGCCATTCCTGATCACCTAAATCAAAGAAGTTTCTAACAGAACCATCAGCAGGGAAGGTTATGCTGACTCTCTTCTGGGACGAAAAAGGCGTCATTTTGGAGCATTACATGCCTAGAGGGACAACTGTCACCAGAGCATCATACACAAATCTCCTAAAAAATCATCTGTGGCCTGCAATCCGATCAAAGCGACGTGGATTGCTGTCAGCAGGTATCCTTTTGAAACATGACAATGCAAGGCCCCACACTGCCCATACAACAGTTGCAACAATCACAGACCTGCGTTTTGAGTGTCTTCCTCATCCACCATACTCACCAGACCTTGCCCCAAGTGATTTCCATATGTTTGGACCACTCAAAGACGCAGTGGGAGGAAAAAAGTTCCGTTCTGATGAAGGGGTACGCCACGCGGTGCATGAGTGTTTGCACGGAGTGCCAAAATAATTTTTTTCTAAAGGAATTTATGCACTTTGCAAGCGCAGCAGGATTTGCATTGAGCGTTGGGGAGATTAAGTTGGAAAGTGATACAGCTATGTACCACTTCTGCACAAGAAATAATATTTAAAAAAGTATTTAAGGTTTTTATTTGACTCACCCTCGTATAATCAAGAATATATGGTTATTATTTCTTTTTATCACACTCTTATGCTTCAGTAAATACATGCTAATTGTGTGTGTATGTCATTTCACTTAAAACGAGTTGACATCAAAGTATTATTGTTCTTGAATTGAAATTGGCAAATCAGTGGTTCTTTTCATTACTTTGCGCATAGCCGTTTGTTGCTGGCAGCTGGTGAGTAGGCATGTTGAAACAAAAGAGGAAAACTAGTTGGCGGCAGGGATAGGCAGCACCGCCCAACTTTAAGTCTGATGAGTGAAACAAAGGCGACCTGATGCGGGAGGTAGTTACCGAACAGAATTTTTATGACGGTGCAAGTGGATCGATATTTTGCAAGGCTACATCTTGCCAAGTAGCGCAGGGTATTCACTTCAGTTACCGTCAATTATCAGTGGAAGCATTTCCTCAGTTGGGAATTGTCGGAGGGAATTGTGGCGTCTACCGCCCGCCCTTGGCGAACAATTACTGCCTGCTATGTAGGAAGTGGGACACGCAGCTCAAGTTTGCCAACAGCTGCTGCACACAGCTGATGCATCGTCCGTTGCGGAGTGGCGGTTTTCCTAAATGTGGTCATTGCCTGTTATTGCTTTAGCAGCTATTGACAGAAAATGTGTCCACGGACAGTTTCGACAGCTTATCGAGTCAAAATGTGATTCCTAATTGTAATGCATTACGAGAAAAACGTTGGTAAAATACCAAATAGGGTATACACGAGATTGTGCGTGGAATTACCAATGTGTTCTCCATAGATGATAGAATACCGCGTGTTGAAATCATATGCTGTGTGGTAGCGACCCTCCGCTTCGGCAACTTGAGAGCAATACCATCTTCGAATAAGGTCGAAAGTTTTTATTGGGCAAATGTAGGCTGTAACGAGCGCGCCGAAGTAATGATAATGTAAATTTATCTTATCCCTAATGGACGGGGAACTTTAATGCCGATCACCTTCATTCATCCACTGAGCTATGAGTTCCCGAAAAAACTGTTTACACGCTGAAAGTTAAAAAATCAAATACAAATAAGATAATAAAAAGCTACGGGAGAGATGAGAAAATGTGTGCAGAGGATAGTCGTACGCGTTCAATTATTGAAGCATGTAACAAACATGACGTCTTACAACTACTGTTGCCGTCTCCTGGTTCCTGTAACTAACAAACATGAACAAGAAGGCAGACGATATTTTAGTTGAGCAACGCGTGAGTATGAGGCGAATTAAACAGGACAGTGTATTCCTATCTTCAGCAGATACAATACAAGATGTTAACCTTACAATTATTGTGGCCGAGTGGTTCTAGGCGCTTCAGTCTGGAAACGCGCGACCGCTACGGACGCAGGTTCGAATCCTGCCTCGGGCATGGATGTGTGTGATGTCCTTAGATGCGTTAGGTTTAAGTAGTTCTAAGTTCTAGGGGACTGATGACCTCAGATGTTAAGTCACATAGTGCTCAGAGCCATTTGAACCATTTTTACAATTACTGCTCATTTCCTTCTACCTGAATTTGTCATGGAAACCTATAAACGAGTGTGTCACTTCAAGTATTTCATCTCAAAATAAACAGTGTAACATACAGAATCTGATCGCGTTAGACGTAATGGTAGAATGGGTTGATTGTGTGCTGAAAGAGACTAGGTGCACACCCAATTTAAAAAACAAGTTTGAAAAAATTGAAATGGATAATTATTTAAATAAAAAAGAAATTTTAATATAACATGTTTTTAAATTGGACTAAGAAGAATAAAATAATTCCCCCAGCTCAATATAGACATTCCTGAAAATTTCTGATTTTGTTTTTTCAATAGCTACGGAAATACTTATTAAGAGTTAAAACAAAAAACGTGTGGTGCATGAAAAATTAGTGTGATCGTAAGGCAGTGAAGTAATCATTCACCACTTATGTACTGCATGCCGCCCGCGTTTTCGTTTTAAATTAAATAATATTTTCATAGCTACTAGAAATTCACAATCACCAATTTTCGGCGGCTGTCTTTATAGGGCTAGGAGAAAGATTTTATGCTTTTTGGTTCAGTTTAAAAACGTCGTATATTGAAAATTCATTTTTATTTAAATAATTATTTTCCGCTTTGTGGCCTTCTGTGTGTAAATTTTTTTCAATCGATTTCAAACATTCTGATGAGTTTACTATAGAGACATGTGGCAAATTTTATTTCAGTTTCTTCTCTCCTGAGTCAGTCAATAAATTGCTTCCTCCTACGCATATCACGCGAAAAGGCGGTGAAGGCAAAAATTTAATAGATTAGCGCTCACGTGGAGGCTTACCATCCATCTATCGTTCTTCCCAGGAACCATTCACAATGTGAACAGGAAAAGAGGGAATACTCAATGGTGCACAAAGTACCCTCCACCGCACACTCTAGAAGGAAGATAGTAAATTAAACTTCCTGGCAGATTAAAGCTGTGTGCCGGACAGAGACTCGAACTCCAGACCTTTGCCTTTCGCGGGCTAGTGCTCTACCAACTGAGCTACCCAAGCACGACTCACGCCCCGTCCTCACAGCTTTACTTCTGCCAGTACCTCGTCTCCTACCTTCCTACATTTACTGAAACTCTCCTTCGAGTTCGAGTCTCGGTCCGGCACACAGTTTTAATCTGCTAGGAAGTTTCATATCATCGCACACTCCGCTGCAGAGTGGAAATCTCATGCTGGAAACATCCCCCAGGCTGTGGCTAAGCCATGTCTCCGCAATATCCTTTCTTTCAGGAGTGCTAGTTCTGCAAGGTTCGCAGGAGAGCTTCTGTAAAGTTTGGAAGGTAGGAGACGAGGTACTGGCAGAAGTAAAGCTGTGAGGACGAAGCGTGAGTCGTGGTTTGGTAGCTCAGTTGGTAGAGCACTTGCCTGCGAAAGGCAAAGATCCCGAGTTCGAGTCTCGGTCCGGCACACAGCTTTAATCTGCCAGGAAGTTTCATATCAGCGCACACTCCGCTGCAGAGTGGAAATCTCATTCTGAAAATAGTAAATGTTGTAATGTCATCCGAGTTCTGAGTATTGAAACTTCAAAGTCTCTAGCTAGTCGCGAAATGATGTGGTAAACATATTACTCTCCGCCAGACATCAGGTAAGAAAGTCAGTCGGTATCTAATTGTCAGCCATTTCCGAGCTATGTTTAGAATTTCAAGTCTCTGCCTCGTAGGAAAGTTAGTTCAAAATCAACTGCAAAATTTGTACCGAACACAGAGAGACAAGAATGCGACCTAGAAGAAACGTGATACAAAGGCGGTAAGGAATAAATAATAAACAGACTGGTTTGAAGAACTAAAATGAGAATGCTGTACGTTGGCGTTTTGCTGAGCAGCGAGAGAGAAGGAAAAGAAAACCAGAAGGACGAAGCGCCACAGTCTTCTGCGGCATTCCATGTTTCCAGCGTTTGTGATGATGAGGGTGATTACGGCAACTAGTTTGTAACACTCCCGGGGGTAGAAATGGGTGGGGAGTGACTGTTAAACTGGTTTCTCGTTTCGGACCGTGCGCCCTGTCCACACCACGTACCTGATAATCCCGCGGCGGTCGTATTGTTCTGCTCCACACTGCTGCTGGCTTGCCTGAAATTATGTATCGAAATATGCAAGCGGGTTTAGGGGAGCCACTCAACGTTAAGCACAACACCGTCCTGTGTCTGGTATGAACATCTATATTCTGAGACGATATGGAAATCACAGGTTGCACTGTTTACACTCTAAGTCGTAAATGTTTATCCCAATTAACAATCTTGATGATTATCTGTCCACAATAAAACTTGAACGAGCGTGCGCGTAACCGACACCACGCGGGTGATTGAAGATGATGCGGAAGCCGAATGATCGAACGAAAGTTCTTACGCTCGTCACACATACAGATATCTGGTGCCAGTCCTCCTTGACACTAGTAATAATATAACACTGCTCATAAAGTTAATTTACGGTTCACAGTTCTCAACTGAACGAGCGTGCTCGAAACCGTCGCGGCGCGGTAACGCGGGAACGCGATGACCGAACGCATGTTCTCACGCTCGCTACAAGACACATGCAATTGATTCCACTCTTTTATGGTAACTAATTTTTACTGATTCACGTTAGTTCATTCTGAGAGATCGAACACGGCGCGGATGATTGATGCTGTGCGACACGCAACGAGAGGATACACAAATACGTCATCTGCGGCAGTGCTCGTTTTTAATTACATCATTACGCACTTCCCTCCGAATCACATTCATATTTCATCACTTTACTGTAATAGCACTTGCAGCAACACTTCAACTTCTATAGTAGCAATGCCTCCTACATGCAGAGCTACCCACAACACAACATAACATAACAGATCCGTGTCCAGCGCTGTACTCTGCATACGCGCTGCCCGCAAAGATACTCCACAACCAATCCAGCGATATGACAGTACGCTTACAAGTTCACTGGCACAATGAAGTCACTACCTAAACGTAGAAAAAGTTGTAGCCACTTATGTTGCATTTGTGAGGAAGTGGGTAAAGACAAAGAACTGTGGTACTGGTATGTTCTGTGCTCTGTATTCATGCTGCATGTTCTACAGAAGACACCCTAATACCATGTTCGTGATTACTTCGTTTTCAAGAAATGAGCTTCGTAAATAGTGCTAAAATGTGAAAGTGAAAGTAATTAGAAATTCCATGCTACTGTTTAAATACCTTCCAGTATTCTAACTTCGTAACAAAAATTTGGAGATTATTTAAGTGGCAGTTGTTTTAACTCAAGTTATGTAAGTCCCCTTTCTCAAGCACAGTACCTCAACCACTGCAAAGCACAAGTTTATGGGGAGCTGCCTTGTGTTTTAGCTAACGATGAGACGTGTGTGTCTAGGGTTTTTAAGTTCTGTGATGTGTCTGGACTCTGGACTAAACTTTTAGGCTGGAGGTTTTAGTGTATTGCAGAGTGGCTGACTCCTCCCTTTCTTCCTTGCGGTCAGCCAGCCACTTCCATCTGCTACATTGTTTTAGCTCCCTCTACCATTTTCTTCCTATGTTGTCCATGTTTTACAGCTGACACCCTGCTTCATCCCACGCTTCGGTGTGGGTGAGCACATCTTTTTCAATTATTGTTCCCCGTGTTTTATGTTCCGTTTAATATAAATGTTCTGAGTTTTTTCCTTGACACCCGTCTCAATATGTTACTGAACGGGCGCTGAAGACCTTGCTGTCGTGCGCCCAAAAACCCCTCTACTACTACTACTACCACCACTACTCAACCACTGCAGATAATTACTCCAAGGTATACGGAATCGTTAGCAATCGCATCTACATCATATTTTGAATTAGACTTCATTGTCATTTTTTACATTTAAATTGGTTCAGTATAGAAAAAGTATAGAAAATACAGCAGTCCGTTAAGGGGCTTTTAAGACTACCTTACTTATCATGAATGCGCCAAAATAATATTTTTTCTAGGTACGCACTGTGGCCCTACTTTCCCTTAATAAGAGACCAAATATAATTGCTTGTACGGAAACCCCTGAAGAGCCAGTCCCTGTACGGACCAGACCATGCTTCCTACTATTATATAGTCAAAACCCACTCCTTTCAATTCATTATCCCAAAAGCAATCAAAGTACTTTAAACGAACTATATCTCCGCTCTATATGCCTGGATATTCAGGCTCATAGCATCACGAGATATACATCTTCTTCTATGCATACATAATATGATGATGGCGTAACAGTACGTTATATCTTTCGAGAACTAATTCCAACATCCCTGTAACTGCACTGGGCAAACTTGTCATTCTTTGCCCTCAAGTCGAAATTTTGTATGTCAGTCGTTAAACGATGTATACGGAAATACTACGTTCGCAGCACTGGTGTGATATGGATTTTTTAATACATAACATGAAAATAACGAAATGACAACATAATCATTTATTAATGCTCATAAACCTGCAGAATCTATACGCATTCCTACTGTTGTAATCATTGCAAGGATACCAGCGACAATGGACACCTGGTACAAAACAAAAGAGCCTGTTAACATCCACTAACGCAAGAAGTGCCTACAATAGCTCGAGAGCTTGCTAATAGAAATGTAGAAGTTAAAGAAAATCATCATAAGCTGACTGGTCGCATAATCAGTCCAAAGCACCAATAAAGAAGATGCAAGTTTCGGGAGAGCCATTCAGTTTCAATATGATAGAGATTCGAGAGATGGGCCAGAGTGAGCGAGAGCACACAGTTACCTACGTGGTCTTTTGCGTTACAAACCAATGTCCAGACAGCTACAAGATTTTAGGGTCGAAATCATAAGGACGACTGAAAACACCACTTCGTGCCTCGTTGCTTCTACTTTTTCCCACACATGAAACTTAAATGAAGCTGAAATTGCACTTTTCTCAACATGAGTACTGTCCTCATGTTCTTAAGTCCCGAAGACTAGTTTGATACAGTTCTCCACACCATTCTACCCTCTGCAAACACCTTCATCTTCGCATAACTACAGTAGTCAACATTCATTTGAACGTGCTAAATGTACTGATCGCCTGGTCTCTCTCGACATATATTTTCATCCTTCGCACATTCCTAAACTCCCAAACTGGCAATTCCTTTGTGTCTCAGGTTGTGTTCTTCCTTCTTCCTTCTTTTACCCAAGTTATTCCAAAAACTTCCTCCTTCCTCAGTTTGTTTCACTACCTGCTCATCAGTTACTCGATCAACCATCTAATCTTCAGCATTCTTGTTTAAAACATTTCAAAATTTTATGTTCTGTGAACTGCTTATCGTCCACGTTCCACTTTCGCACTAGGAGACACTCCAGACGATACTTTCAGAAAACACTTCGTAACATTTAAATTCGTGTTAGCTGTTAACAAATTCCTCTTGTTCAGACATGCTTTTCGTGCTATAGTCAGTCTAGACTTTATATACCCTATTAATTCATCCATCAACATTTATTTTCCGCCTAAATACCAAAACTAATGTATTATTTTTGGTGCCTCATTTCCTAATTTAATTACAGTATCCAATCACATTAATGTGACAACTTGTCAAATTCCTGAATATGTTCCCCAAGGATAGATTAATACTTGTGTTGATACGTTGTACCTTCCAGAATGACGAGGGAGAGTGACGAAAATATTCGCCAGACTCTAATCCTCCCTCATCCGTCCTCGACCCATTGAACGACTTTTGCAGGTGCACCACAGTTGTACCTCGGCGCCGGCTTTGGATAGCGGCATTTTCAACCACGCCGGCATGCGAACAGTTTACAAACTCAGCCGTATCGGAAACGCTTCTACTCTTGTCATGAAAACCAATGATCATTATGTACGTTTGGATGTTAGATAAATCGCTCCATTTCCGCATTACAACGACGATTCTATTGTTTTCCGCGTCCCTTGGGCACATTTCATACGACCTCCACTGCTAGAGCGTGTGTCGCATATCTTGGTGGGTGGTGGGGGAGTTCTGTGCAGTTAGTGGTGGGGGGAGCCAGCTTCCAGCTGCGGCAGTGTGGCCACACTACGCGTTACCGCTCCATTCGACTTTCGGCTACTGACCGCCGCGCATTGAAGTACGCGAGCATGCAGGAAAGGTGACGAGCTCAATGATACCTATACGTCTTCGTGAGAAAGGCGTTGTCATCGAATCGTCTGCCTTTAAAATACAGAGTTGTATAAAATGTGTACAAATAAAAAAGCTATGAACATTGCCAATAATAATAAACAGACTTGCATTGTTTATTGTGTCTGTCGATCAACGCAGCAATACCGCCTTGAGTAACTGGAAAAACTGCTGCGCATTTATGCATCTTTCCTATTCTAACTCAGAAAATACGATCTTCTTGTGCTGCCTTGAAAAATAAAATTTGAAAAGTAGAAGAAACCTCTCGAAAAAATGTATACCTACTGATACGCAAACGATTTTTATAATACACATAAAATGTTTTGCAATACGTGTGAGTAATGGGAAAAATCGCGGCGCATACAGGAGTATTTCTGTCTCCCTTTCGAACCCAGCGAATACGTTCACCCTGTGATGGCTTGCCATCTGTAGTCAAAATTATTTATTTGGATTGCAGGGGAAATATTCGCACATGTCAAAGTTTTACATGCCAGTTTTTTAAGTGACCTATGCACACGTCTGAGCAGCCTACATGTAGAGCATTCTTTCGGCACATAGCTGAAAGAATTGTATTTAAGAAAATATGAATAGAGCCTGTCGTACATTAAAAATCGTTATTAAAAGAACCAAAGGCACATTCTGTTTCTAGATACCTCACTTACACCTAATGATTTATAGTTGTTGACATTGTGTCTATTGTACATAATTATTGTCATACATAATATAAAGCCGGCTGTTGTGGCCGAGTGGTTCTAGGCGCTTCAGTGTGGAACCGCGCGACCGCTACGACTGCAGGTTCGAATCGTGCCTCGGGCATGGATGTGTATGATGTCCTCTGGTCACTTAGGTTTAAGTGGTTTTGAATTCTAGGGGACTGATGACCTCAGATGCTAAGTCCCATAGTGCTCAAAGCCGTTGGAACCATAATATAAAACAAGTTTCCACGTGCTGTTTGTTGGGACTAATTTTTGGGAAAAGTAATGAAGACAGCAGTCCGACTAGCATAAATACAAGCGAGACTTTACATATTTTGACGGATAATTCAATACGAAAATAGACGAGTGTAATCACAGAAGACAAGCTTTAAACAAAGTCCACAACGAAATTGCGTAAGAAACTAAAATATTTATATAATTACTTTACCAGCCAGGCAAACCTAGACTCAAGTTACATAATATTGGCTTATGATTTACGATATATGTTTAAATGCTTACCGCAGCATTGCAGTACTGTCACAGGTATCCCAAAACATCGTCTTCATCCTCGCTGTCTGAAAAAGACGAATCCGAATCCTGAAGATTAATTATGAAAGGCTCCATTACCGAGTCTCTGTCCATTTTCTTTTTAAAATCTTCTTCCTGGAGTGTTTCCGAATGTCTGACGCAGTTTGCCCATGCAGATATGCTTACTTTGTCCACTGCTTCATGTGTGAGTCTTTCCACGTCAGCAATTCGGAAGGTGCTGTTTCTTTCTGAGATATGGGCTTTAACTTGGGCCCATACCAGTTAAATAGGATTGTAGTGGCAGTGGTATGGTGGTAACCTGATTACTCGGTGACCATGCTGTCTTGTCAGTTCATCTATCTCGTAAGTGCGGTATTTAGGCTTGTATGCGTTTAAGAGCATGAGTAACTCTGCCCTGGTCTGTGACGTTGTGTGAGGAATTTCATTAGACGACAACCATGAAATAATTTCATCCTTCCTGGTATTTAAAGTAGGAGCCTTATTCACTTGTACAGAGTGCACGCTCGCGTTGTCCATGACAATAACAGAATTCTCTGCCATGTACGGAAGTAGATGTTGCACAAACCACCGATTGAAAACAGCATAGGTCATTTCAGAGTGATAGTCATCTGATTCCTTCGTCTTCGATGCTTCAAATATTAATTTACTCTCTGGTATGAAGCTTGTCTCTGCAGAACCTGCGTGAAGCACAATAAGGCGTCTCCTTTATTGCACAGGAACCTTCAGGCCACCAACATCTTCACCTGTCTTCCAGCACATTGGTCTTGAATGGTTCTGGTGAACGTATGTTTCATCGAGATAATAAATACGTGCTTTTCCGACTTGTTTTATCTCGTGCATTTCTCTCAAGAACACAGTTCTTACTGCTACAATGTCACTTCTATCTAAGAGAAGTTTTCTTCCGTCATTGCTCTTTCTGTATTTAAATCCCACCTCCCTTAATATTCTGAGCCTGTTACACTTGCCGCCGTTGAAGCTTTCGGCTTCTTTGACGCAGGAACATAATTTATCTGCCGTAGGATATTCACGTTTGCTATACACGTCGAATATTTTGCGCCCTAACACATTCTTGCTGAAATCGTGGAGCTCTCTTACGAATTTCTTTCGATTTCGGCACTTAGCAGGCGACTTAAAAATAGGTGATTCATTCTCTTCAGTAGAGGCTTTGGCTTCACGTTGTGCAGTTCTCGAACCGATACCACACGCCTCAGCTGTTAGTTCTTGGCTCTTGGCAACACTGGGCGATGCTTTTCTTGTCAGCTGTGGCTGCCGCTTCCAGCACCCATATAAAGAACTGATACATGCGAAATATTATTTCTCTCGCCTGCCTGTGTAATACAGGGTGAGATTGGCTGTTGGCATTCATATTACCAAAATGCCTTGCAATAACTTCCGAAAAAGCACCACGCACAATGCTAAAACCGGTCGTAAACTTGCTCTGCACGGAACGACATTAAATCGGGCGCTCGCTACGGCTGACTGACTGCTATTGGTCGGCAGGTCACGTGGCTCCGTGCTACTGCGCATCCAGTCCTCACCCGCTAAGTTACATGACGCCCGCTCAAGTATCGACGTCTACTGTCTGTGAGTGGTTATTGCATGCTGAAGTCTAACATAGAGCATGGTCAAATTCTGTGACTGTACCGTGTCTATCAGCATCCCCTGGTTCAACTGATATGCATTTCATTGCTCTCTATATACTTTTCTTGATTTTCATCTTGTATCCTTCTTTGAAGAAACTTTCCATTGCTTTTAACAGCCCTTCGTAGTGTCATTTGCTGTCTGCGTCAGAATAACCCGTCACCGACAGACCTCAAAGCATCTGTTTCTTCTTCCTGAACTTTACCCTCCTCGAAATTTCCCCTTGGTTCTCTTCATTGCTTGCTTGTACAAAAGTCTCACTTGATATCCTAAAAGCGGTAGGGCGGGGATATCAGGCAGATTCAGTATTATCCCATTTCCAAAAGTGTTCGACTCAGTACTTTACATACGGCTATTTTCAAAGTACGATCGTGTGTGGTATCAAGTGATATTTTTGACTGGAATGCTGATTTATTGACAGGGAGGAAGACGCTCGTTATTTGACGGAGAGACATTGACAGATTTAGAAATAGCTTCAAGTGTACCAAAGGATGTGTGTTGAGGCACTTACTGTCGATGTTGTATGTTGTTGGTCTTGACGACAGCATCACGGTCGGAAAAAAAGCTGCGCAAATATTTAGCCAGGCTCTCTTCCGTCAAGCTGCTCACAGCCTCTTACCATTTGCTTCTGCATTTCTGTACTGTATTTATGTGTCTTCGACATTGTGTTTTCTATAGTTTGTTTATTCTTGGTCTGGTCTTCTGGTCTCAGAAATTTCATTTCAGCGGCTTACTGTATACAGAGGGCTCAAAAAAATGTATCCACTGTTTAAAAAACCATAACTTGCAAACTGACTGACGGAGTTGTCTCATTTTTGGTGAAAGTGTAGCTTAAAGTCCAACTTAAAGATATGACTGTAGGTGTTCGAAATGGTCACCATTAACATCCACACTCAAACGATGCCGCCGAACTGCAGCACAAACTACTGACTGTAACGTGTTCAGTTGGATAATTGCACATGAATGTAGGATGGATTCTCGAAGTCCAACCAATGTGCGTGGCTTTAGTCGATAAACGACGTCCTTTAGTGTTCGTCACAGGTAAAAGTCCAGAGGAGTTAGGTCTGGGGAACGCAGTGAATACTCCACAGCACCTCTACGGCCTATCCATCTTCCTGGTAGGTTTTCGTCGAGATACGTCCTAACACGATTTTGGTAGTGGGCTGGGGCACCATCTTGTTGAAAGTAAACTCTTCCGTCTCCATACAAGTCTCGGATGGCAGGTAAAATGGATGTCTGAAGCTTCTGAAGGTACACCTCACCGGTAACTGTGCCGTCAAAGAAGAATGGTCCAATCAAGCCCCGGTAAGACAACCCACACCACACATTTACTCCTGGCAAATTCACGGCTTTGTCTACATGGACGTTAGGATTTTCGGCGGCCCAGTAGACGCAATTGTGGCGATATACTGTACCACTGAGTTTGAACTCTGCCTCGTCAGACCACACAATCATCTCTGCAAACTCTTCAACACTGCGCACCATGTTAGTAAACCACTCGCAGTACTCCATTCTACGATCTGGGTCGTACTCGTTCATTGCGTGTAGCAATCGTGGGATGTAGCACTTCCACTTTGCTGTCTTCAAAATTCGCCGGACACTTGAGCGACTCACTCCAGTTTCACGGGCACACCGTCTCACAGACCTCTGTGGTGAGCGAGTGAATTGATGTAACACACGAAGGGAGTTAGCTGGATTTGTTACTGTTACAGGTCCTCCAGATCGTTGTTTGTGTACATCTTTAACACAGCCTTCGGCTTCAGATTTGTGTCGGGTGCGACGAATCGTTAAATGTGTCGGTGGCTCTGTTTGATACTCACATTTCGCCATTGCCATTGAGCATCATTAATGTTTTCGTACTTAAAATACCACTTCAAAACTGACTTCCTTTCATCGAATGTAAGCCCTGCGCCAGCCATGTTTCCTCGAGTAACTAGGAGCAAATCGGCTTCAAATTTGTCTCGAATGCGACGAATCGTTAAATGTGTCGGTGGCTCTGTTTGATACTCATTTCGCCATTGCCGTTGAACCTCATTAATGTTTTCGTACTTAAAATACCACTTCAAAACTGACTTCCTTTCATCGAATGTAAGCCTTGCGCCAGCCATGTTTACTTGAGTAACTAGGTGCAACTAAGAACAAATCACTGACTATCTGGCGACTGTCATCTGACAAAACAATACAACGCAATACAACTCTTGTGTGGCGATTGCCGGAACTACAAACTATTACACTACCAAAGATGAGACAACTCCGTCAATTAGTCTGCCAATTATGGACTTTTAAACAGTGGATACATTTTTTTGGACCCTTCTGTATTTAGCTCTTACCCCTTCCTACTTCCACACAGCAGAGGCGTCGCAGCCATAGCTATAAAAATATTTTTGTTTCCTTTCTAACTTATTTAAGATTCTATAAATAGTGTCGAAGATACAGGGTGATTCCGTGACGGTGTTATAAACTTTCAGGGATAATGGAGAAGGGTTAATATAATTATTTGAGGTAAAGAGCCGTGGTTCTGACGCAGTCGAGTCGAAAGTTATAATCGAATATCGTTCTGATACCGCTGACAGTGAAATGCGTGCATCAGTAGAGGATTGCAACGATTTTGGGATATACAATACCAACGCGAAATAGAGGTTGGGATAGTAACTAATATAACACAGGTATCGAACAGTGTACTGAGATGAACAATACTGGTGTACAATGTCTGCACTTTAGTAGAGTGCAGTCTATGTTTAGAAGTTGAAGTAATGACGTCGATCAGTCCTAATTAAGTGAAATCATACACAGTGACAGAACTTGCAACATGAGTTTCGTATATATTGGCAAGCAGATGGAAACAACAGAGAAGCGGAATGGTTGTACAGGACCATATGTCCGCGTAAAAGACTGGCTCGTACCAAATTTCCAAGACTGTTCCAACAATTAAGTGAAACACGGCAATTGGTATCACAGTACAAAAACCGAGAAGGACGACGAACTACACGGATTCTCGACTTGCAAAATGCAGTACTTAACCGAGTGGATGAGGGGCGTGTAATCAGCAATCGACAAGTTACACGTGAAGCGAATAGAGTGCTGTGTGGTGAGTATTACGGGAAATATAGTTACACCATCAAACAGCCAGGAAGTTCATATTTGACTTCTGCTGACATCTGAGCTCGCGTAGTGTGCAGCGAATTGTCATTGCAATGCGTTACAGTCGGCCCTCTGTCTACATGTAAATCGAAGGTGGAGAGGAGAAGAAAGGAAAGGGAGCGGATCACTGCTGTCAGCTGCATCGGGACATTACACGGAATCAGCGACGACGAGTGAAAGTGTGTACCGGACCAGGACACGAACCTGGGATCTCCTGCTTAATGGGCAGGTGCGTTAACCACTGCGCCGTCCGGGATACAGCGTCAGTGCAACTCGACGGATTACTTCGGCACCCCTCACGGCCGATCTATATTCCCATCGAGCGCCATATGTCGGCAGTCCCTGTCCATCTCCTCCATGCTCGCTACTCTGAGACTCTCGAAAGACAGGACACCACGGATTCATATAATGATCCTTACTCTCCTGCGTGTGTACTTCTCACAGATGAAGCTCGTTTCTCCAGAGATGGACTGCTAAATAGTCGCAATAGCCATGTTTGTCCGTTGAGAATCGCTACGCTACAGTTGTGAAGAGCCATCGACACAGATATTTAGTCAACGTGCGTGTAGGTATACGTAGTCAGTGGTACTTACTAGGTCCGTTCCTTCATCCTCCTCGTTTAAATGCACTCTTATATAACATGTTTATGAGAGACATACTACGCAGGTTCCTGGAACATATCCCATCAACGGATGTGGTTCCATCAAGACGGTGCCCCCTCCTCGGTTTGGGCCGAGGGTTCGAGTGCACCTGGATAAGACACTCCCTGACAAATGGATAGGCAGAGGTGGTCTTGTCATGTGACGAGCACTTTCACCTGATCTCACTCCTCTTGATTTCTTCTATGTGGAACCATGTGAGAAGTGTTGTACAAATACAAGACGCCTGTCGAGACTGGAGATCTGGCAATAACTTTCGTTGCTTGTGACTGTTCAAACGACAACGATGATACTAGAACAGGTGCTAAAAAAAACTTGGTGCGATGATCGCATAACTGCTTGGACTCTGGTTGACTCCATTTTGAACAACTTTTGTTAATGTAGCAGCTCGTAAAACTTGTACTGGTAAATGGACGTCATTATTACTATACCGTAGACTTAGGATTTTCAGTCTCCCTGACCTCGAGTTATGAGCGCCGTTTCCAGTTCATGAATAGGAGAAATTATCCGAGGATACTGGGGAGTATTCAGTGGAAATTCGGGTAAGTCATTATTACGGTTCGGGAAGTTGGGGGCCCTAGTTTGAGAGCTGCGCGAAGCTAAGCCGGAACAAATCGATTTTCGCCCATACTTTTCGACTCGATCGTTTCCGAACTAGGGTCCCTTACCTCAAAATGTTACAGTTATCCTTCTCCATCAACCCTGACGGTTTATAACATTATAACGGAATCACCGTGTATACTGAAACTGATAAAGTTTGCAGACTTCATCTCTATTACGCTGTAATTTATTTTGTCTCCTAAATAGTTAATCCGCCGTGAACGATGTATCTCATAGCTGGCCGTCTTGCTTGTGTGCCTCAGCGATACAGATAGCCGTACCGCAGGTGCAACCTCAATGGAGATGTATCTGTTGACAGGCCAGACACAAATGACTTGGAAGAGCAGTTGAAAGAATTGGACATCGTCTTGAAAGGATAACATGAGATGGTTATAAAAAAAAGCAAAATAAACATACTGGACAGTAGTCGAATTAAATCAAGTGATTCTGAGGGAATTAGACTAAGAAAGATAAACTTAAAGCAGTAGATGAACTATGTTATTTGTGCAGCGGAATAAATAATGATGGCCCAAGCAGAGAGGAAATGAAATGTAGACTGGTTAGGGTAAGAAAAGAGTTTCTGAAGAAGAAAAATTTATTAACATCGAATACAGATTTAAATGTTAGGAAGTCTATTCTGATAGTATTTGTCTGGAGTGCAGCATTGTATGGATGTGAAATATGGACGATAAACAGATTAGACTAGAAGAGAATATAAACTTTTGAAGTGTGGTGCTACAGAAGAAGGATGAAGATTATGTGGGTATATCATGCAAATAATGAAGAGGCATTAAATAGAATCGGGGAGAAAAGAAATTTGTGGCAGAACCAGATTGGAAGAATGGATCAGTTGATAGGACATATAGTGAGACATTAACGGATGACCAATTGAGTATTCGAGCAAATTGTTTGTATGTGTGTGTGGGGGGGGGGGGGGGGGGGAGGGAGGGGGGGGGGAGGGGAGGGAGCGGTCGAAATTGTAGAAAGAGACCAGGGGATGAATACAGTAAGCAGAGTCAGGAGTGTGTAAGTTTCAGTAGTTGTTCGGAAATGAAGAGGCTTGCACACGGTACGGTAGCATGGAGAGCTGCACCAAACCAGTCTTCCGACTGAAGACCACAACAATAATAACAAGAACAATAAATAGCTAAAACTGTTAACTTGTCCAATTGTTCTGTTACAGATAACATTTATTGTTGTGATTAGCTCAACTCTTTTAAATGCCTTTACCTTCGCTTTATTAATTGAGATTCATCATTACTGTATCCTTTGCTCAGCAAGTGCTGCTTATGTGTGGCATATTGTAATTAATTTTCATCCTTATGTGCAATAAACAGTTCGTCAGCAAAAAGGCAGGTGTTTACGGCTCTACACATTGAGATCTGTAATCGAGGTTGTACCTATCTTCTTAAGGTGTCGTCAGTTTATGTATTGAATATTGTCGGCTAACAATTAGCAGAGATATGGAACTGAAGGTTCACATACTCTCTGTCGTAGATATAAAGCACAAGGCAAAATTCGGTTCATTGGTGGAGTACGGGGGAAATGTAATTAGTCTACAAAGGTGACTGCTTACAAAATACGCGTCCGACTCATACTATAATATTGCTCGATTGTGCGGATTCAGCACTAATAAGGACTAATAATGGACATTCAAAGCATACAGAGAAGGGCAGTACAAGTGATCACGGGTTTTTATCGACGCGTGGGAGAGTATCTCGGAGATGCTGAAGAAACTGAATGGGCATACGTTTTAAGGCAGCCGCAAACCATCCCTTCGAACTAGGATACACAACCCAAAATACACAAACAACCTTTTATTATTGTAGCTTCATGTTCAAATCCAAGGTTCTCAAGAACTTCAGTTGTGCTCAAGGAATTTTAGAGTGACAAAACGTTACTTAAAATTGGGCACAGGCTTCTAAGCCTTAAAATTAAAACACCAAAACAATAGCCTACAGTTTACTTAAAATTTGGCCCCTAAAATTCTTTTTAAAACATTTAGTCTAGGCACAAGTCAGTTTCCCCACATCCAAGTCAACGCTTTCATCGAGTTCCCTGGTAGAGAAAAGTGCCCAGTTCTGCTTCTTTATGCTCATGGTGAGCATCATTTTTTATGAAATGCAGTGACTTGTCTGCATTACCTGCCTCTGGTTGTGTCTGAAGCAGCTTAGCGTTGGCCTCGCACTTGGTTTCTAAATTTTTTTATTTGTCGTGCGCTCCCATAATTTTACATTTAGCGTGATTTTGAAAGGGTTTTTGGCACATGTTCACATCCACCGTAACCAGTCAGTCCAGATTGCGTCCCTGCCTTTTCGTACAACCCACTTAATGTCCTTCGCAAGAGAGAGAAAATCAAAGACAGTCTAGCTGGCAAAGGAGGTTCACAGCTAGCCGGATGCATCACATGGATCAGACCCCCCTCCCCTTTGTGAACTCCCGGATAGGGTAGTCAGTAAGGGAAACCAAAACGAATCAATCAGTACCACATACCAGACTCAACATGGCTTACGTGTACCCTCTGCACATAATCGGATGCCACATCCTTCACTTCCAGCATGACCAGGGTGGGGACCTCCTGGATGTGCCGCGGACCGACAAAACGTGGTACGACGTTATTGGATACCTAGGTAAATTTGTGGCGATCTGCAAGGCTACGACTGAAGATTATGTCGGCCACCTTAAAACTGGCAGGGCGCGTACACAGTTTTAGCACGTCGTTTCCTTTAGATGGGCCTTGGCAGTATTTGCTCTCACCCTCCACCTACTCCCCCTAAGAACCTCTGGAGCGCCCTGATCAAGAAGCAAGTCAGCTATTTCCCAGAAGTTGGACAGTGGCGAATTTAAAGGCTAGATGAACATTAAGGATGCCGGTACAGCTTAATGAGCTTCGTGCCTTGCCGTATTAAAGAAAAAATTGCACCATGTGAGGAAATGGTTCCATTTCGACGGCACCTCCGAATGGTAAGTAATAAGAGTAGCCTTCAAATTCCTGTTAACCCTTGTAAGGTGCCAGGCAAATCCAACACCTTCCATGAAAACCCTGACATGATAAGCAAATCCAGTAGTACGTCACATAGCTCCGAATAAATCGTGGCATTAAATTAACCAAAGTAATACGAGTAATGAGTGAGCAAATGGAATACCACAGACTAACACAAGAATGCCTAAATGCATGTCATACCTTCCCACCGTAAGACAGACGCAGTTCCGAGGGGAGAAACGACAACAGAAGCCGAGAGCAGAACCGTGTTAAGCGAGAAGACCCTACGATAAGGGACGGACACCCACGTCTCCAGCTAACCGCTACGACCACACCACCCGCAAGTTTTTAGCGTGAGACTTTTTCGCGTCTCTATTACGTTAGGACCACCCCTCAGCCCATGTTAAAAGCTAGAGCCCTCCAGAAGAACAGTATAGATCTTACGATAACACAAAAAGGACTACACCACCCGCAAGTTTTACCGTGAGACATTTTCGCGTCTCTGTTACGTTAGGACCATCCCCCAGCCCATGTTAAAAGATAGAGCCCTCCAGAAGAACAGTATAGATCTTACGATAACGCTAAAAGGACCACACCAGCTGCAAGTTTTAGCGTGAGACTTTTTCGCTTCTCTGTTACGTTGCAAACTTTAAAAACAATGCCCCACCACGAAAAGTATAACGTTTCTCATTGGATAGACAGAATGTTTGTAGGTGGAGCTTAAGGTTAACATTGAGACCCTGATTGGTCAGGTGAAAACACAGCCAGATAGTTTTTTTTTTTAAACCAACTTCGGTAAATTGTAGTAAGGAGAAGTTAGAAGAGAGTTGCTTCGGAGACGGCGAGGTGAGCGGAGCTGTGCTGCCCGCCGCCCCCTGACGAACACCAACAAGGTAATGAACGCACGCGATGCCGCATTTTTGAGCGCATAAGGCTTCACTCAGAACTGCAGAAGTCTCATCTGTTACATCCCGTTTTTGCGTAATACTAGTTTCGATCGTCAATTAAAGCTCATGGTGTTCACATTTGCCACTTGAAGTAAAAATCTGAAACGCGATGATTTTTCTGTTATATAGTTATTGAGAAGCCACATCAGCCACTGTAATTTACGACAAGTTACATAAGTGATTAAAGATAATTGAGGGTCACTGTAGACCATTTTGATAGTTTTCTCTTTTATGAAACTTAAATTAAACCTAGATTATAGATGTGATATGGCATAGGTCATCCTTCGATCTATTGTAGAACTTGGAAACCCATTCAGGGAATATTCGTTCACATTTTTGTTGAACGCAGTCGGTTTTTACCATCCTGTATTAAAACATTTCCTTTTATCAATAGTGCAATTTATAAACAATGTTTTGTGAGTAGAATAAAATTTCCAATGGTAAACTTAACTGCTTTTTCGACGTTATTTTACCAGCTAACTAAAAATAGGAAAGCCTTGAACCCCTTCCACTAAATTTAGTTAGTATTAAGATTCTTTTACAGGGAGTGCAGTGGAGTTGACGCTGAAATCATTAAGTATTTGGTTATATCATCGCTAGTCTCACTGAACTCTTCTGAATTCTGGATGTCATGTGTGGTCTGGCGTCTCCCTACCAGCAACAGGTCCCAGGTTCAAACTAGTCAATTCCCTAAAAAACACGCTCAGGGCGTCGTTGCGCGAAAGTGGTAGGGAGACACGATATAGAACTAACAGACACCACGCAGAATGTTTAGACCCTTTCCGGTAAAGACAGTCGAGTGTAACAGGGGTGGTAGGTGCCTGATGAATGCCATACCATAAACAAAATCTGCGGAATCCGCGAAACACAAAAGGGTGAGGTGTTAACACTGACGAGAGTGACAGGGGGACCAAAGTGAGAAACAAATGAACAAAGATGTTTAGTGCTGCCTCCTGCGGTTACTCCCTACTCGGTATCAACCATACAGAACGTGAGAAGGCGTCCACTGCTAAGAAAATACAGCGGTAATCCGCCTGAGACTGGAGAATGGGACTGGCGTAATCGACGACAGTATGGTCCGTAAGGGTTTCTCATGGGTGGAATTCAGCAATCAGCTCTTAACGTAGCCCGAACACACTGTCCATTCCTCCCTATATCTTTATGTAGCGAGGAGCATGTCACATGTTTAATCTTTTATAAGCGCCTAAGTTGCCACCTGACACAGTAAAATTTAAAGTTGTCGGGAAAAAGATCCAGCTCTGAGCACAGAACCCCGGGCCAGAGTCAGTGAGCTGATGCACCAGCCTGTCGACTTTCGTGCTGTTGCAGCTCTCTGCCTGCGCTGCGGCGTGTCTTGCGTCTGTCTGAAATCTCTTGAGATGTACGGGAAGAGAATGACTGACTCACAATCTGTGCTATGTGATTCCTAATACAAGTCAATTCATTTGTACAGTAACTGTATCAGCCACTCCTCTCAACGAGATTGCAGTCCCTTTAATTTTGCCAGCGTATGTTTGATTTGCGCTGTTTGCCAATAAAGACACATAACTAGAGGAATCTATATACAGAAAATATATTCTGCAAATGCTACTAGTATCATGAACACTCTTATAACATGTATAGATACTGTAACGCACTGAAACTAAATAAAAGTTGGGATTGCAAGGAATCGTAGGTAAGCGTTTTAGTCAAAGCTCTTTTATGATTTTCGCTCATAAAATGAATACATAAAATGCTCTAATCTAAGACGTCAGTCGATTAAAAGGACGACCAATGAAAATCCGATACTGGTATTCAGTACTGTAATAGGGACTGGAAATGTGGAACTATATTTTAATGTTCAACTAGTCGGATTCTTTCACACGAAACAAAGGATGCAGTTTAGAGTAGAACTTTAGACAAATAAAACCACTACAGTTTGAACTGGAGATTCATTGAAACTGAATTTCAGATAGTAGCATGCTCACCAAGCAATTTCTGAACAGCAGTTTATTGCAATATTAAATAAATATCAATGTTCGCAGAGTCGAAATAGCTGGCTGTTAGAATCACTCTTCTATTTCTAGAAACTAAGAAACAGAATAGAAAATTAGGCACCATAAATTTTTGTGGGAAAACAAGAACTGCACCATCTAAATAAACAATTCTTGGAAATTTACAGTTTCTGCAGAATAAACACCAGTAGAGAGAAGTTATGCAGAATCATCAGATCAGTTATCAATGATCTTTTCGCGTTGACAATCAGCCCTATTCGGTTAAATCTGATTTCTGCATACGCACTTTTTGCGGGGATGATTATCATAGATCAAACTATTCTGAAGAGCCTTGGATTTTTTTTGTCACGTGCTCTCGACTATCTCAGCAACCCAGATAGATTTTCATTTTCAGAGTAACTTCTTGCTAAGTAACGTGAAATTTCATCTTCCATGCTGCTGCTAGTCGTGCAAGATTCATATACTCGTACGTCATCTACCCAACTGCCAGATCGACTTTCCTTTGGATCCGTGGGGGACAAACCGTCTTCTTTGACCGAAAAAGAAGAAAATGATACACAGTGGAAAAGCATATCGTGGAACCTTACCAAAACAAAAGTGAATGTTGGGTGCTTCTCTGTTTGAACCTCGTAAGTGATGTCTCGAAACTTCTTAAGGAAATAAATCAAAGCAATAGCAAGCTCTCTGTTCCAGCCTTCTAATCGATGCATTTGATTCCGTTCTGATCATATGACCGTGATTTCGTCAGTGCCATTTGCCACAGACTCTCTCATATCGACAACGGTATCCCAACGGATATTTATCATGGAGTTCACCGTTTAGGTGAGAAGCTTACTCAAACCAGTACTTTTTTAAAAGTAATTTACTATACTACTTGAAGTTGTTATTAAGGTATGTGTTTGTGACGCAAATTCTTTGAGAAATTTCTCTTCATCTGACATGGGTCTTAGCACGATTGCAATGCATTGTAGTATATGGAGAAGCCAATGAAACGGCAAAAGCCCCGACTTCATATTAGCCGCCTGGTCTGTTACAAATGTTGCACCTTCTAAATCTGCGACAGAAATGTCGTAACTTCCTAATTCACACAATATTAAGACTAGATTTAGGATCTTCAGCAAGAAACTCCACCGTGCATAAAACGTGCGATTCAATCTGCGTTTCAGGAGTCATATAGTGACCAACAACGGTAATGTATTCAGTTTTAGTATATTTATCAGACCCAAATCCACTTCAGAGGCACATGCATTGGTGGCTACGCAAGTTTTGGTTTCCTGCGTTGGCTTTTCCAGTTGCCTCTCAAATATTCAGTTAAATCTTTGGCCGATGAGGAAGGACGTCATTAAAATTTATGCAGCAAGATCTTGCATTCTAGGCGCCCATAGTAAAAGAGTACTGACAGAAGTTCCTGAATCCTTAACCTTTAACCTTTAACGACATTATAGGAACGCTGGTCCTGGGCGTAGAGTTGTACATGATTACTAATAACGAATTTTGTCCTTGAAGAGAGTGCGGCCGGTCCCGACGGAGTTTCGAGACCTCCCTCGGGCATGGGTGTGTGTGTCTGTCCTTAGGATAATTTAGACTAAGCAGCGCGTAAGCTTAGGGACTGATGACTTTAGCAGTTAAGTCCCTTAAGATTTCACACACATCTGAACTTTTCTTTTCTTGAATATATTGATACCGTGTTTCCATGTCTCAACAGTTTCTCACTTTTAGTGCATTTGCGCCTGGTTAACTCTGAAGTCGATGACCCCTTTCTGAAGCTATGAACATCATCATATCGTATGAACTGCACAAAACCGACAGTCATCAACAGCCCAATGTCGGTGTTGATGGGCCCAGGCGACGCGTAAATCTTGTGTCGTGCAGTCAAAGGTACACGAGTGGACCTTCGATTCCGAAAGCTCATACCGATGATGTTTCGTTGAATGGCTCGCACGCTGCCACTTGTTGATGCCGCAGCGTTGAAATCTGCAACAATCTGCGCAAGGATTGCACTTCTGTCACACTGAATGATTGTCTTCAGTCGTCGTTGGTCCAGTTCTTGCAGGATCTTTTTGCGGCCGCAGGGATGTCGGAGATTTGATGTTGCACTGGATTCCTGATATTCGCTGCACAGACATGAAATGTTCTTACGGGAAAGTCCACAGTTCATCGCTACCTCGGAGACGCTGTGTCCCATCCCTCGTGCGCCGACTCTTAACATCACATTCAGAGTCACTTAAATCTTGATAACCTGCCGTTGTAGCAGCAGTAACCGATCTAACAACTGCGCCAGATACTAGTTGTCTTATTAGGGGTTGTCTACCGCAGCGCCATATTCTGCCTGTTCGCATATCTCTTTATTTGACTACGCCTGCCTATACCACATTCTTTGGCGCTTCAGTGTATTTGTTGTTCAATGAGGCTGTGCATTTCCCCCAGGCACTCCACTGCTAGGAAAGTCTCCTCAACCTCTGTCCGCCCTGGTAGCTGAGTGGCCAGCGTGACAGACTGTCAATCCTAAGGGCCCGGGTTCGATTCCCGGCTGGGTCGGAAATTTTCTCCGCTCAAGGACTGGGTGTTGTGTTGTCCTAATCATCATCATTTCATCCCCATCGACGCGCAGGTCGCCGAAGTGGCGTCAAATCGAAAGACCTGCACCAGGCGAACGGTCTACCCGACGGGAGGCCCTAGCCACACGACATTTCCATTTTTCCTCAACCTCTCGGGACCCTACGTCCCATTCTCTTGCACTTAGGTTCCTTTGCACTAAAATTACGGCCACCAGTAATTCATCTACTTTGCCCTTAGAGGGAACATCGGTAACTATGGATCACACGTTCTCCACTCGGTTGCACAAATGCACAAAGGAAGCCATAAATTTGCTGGCAACAGGGAGTAGTTGTCGAATTCTCTGACAAGAATTCGACATTCCTGTCTATGGCTACCAGGGAAGCGGAGAATCTCGCTAGCGTGGTACTAACCTGACGTACACGCTTCTCCGTGACGTGTACAGGAAGCGAGACCACTGCACGGAGATGCGTGCGTAACTGACTGGCGTCACCATCCTCACCCTGGCCCCGTTCTCGCTGCTCCCCTCTCTGATCACGGCACGAGCTTCCATGTTGCTGAGAGTATCTGAAACATTTATCTGGAGCGAACAATTTTGAAGCAATACTAAATACTACACAATAAACGAGAAAATAGAAAAAATTACAAGAAACACTTATGTTGTTCAATGAAAGGAAGGTAAAACTAGAACGTAAACACGTTCTACTACCAAAGTGATACAGTCAACAAGCAATTGTAGAACGTTCAAAAGAGGGTACTATCACAAACATGTAGCCTGGGTGGCTGACTAGAGGGATAAGAATATCTTGTAGAACAAAGTGGCAATTATATCAAAACGTTAGAAACAGTCAAAATCTAAATGCAGCAGCCCATTACAAACAGTATTGTAAGGTGCTTAAAAATGTTATTAGGAAGGCAAAAAGTAAGTGGTATGCAGATAGAATAGCTAAGTCTCAGGATAAAATTAAAACCATGTGGTCAGTCGTAAAGGAAGTGGCTGGTCTGCAGAGACAGATCGAGGATATAGAATCAGTGGGTAGTGGGAATGTTCGTGTTACTGATAAGTCGCATATATGTACAGTATTTAATAATCACTTTCTGAATATAGCAGGTGAACTAAATAGAAACCTAGTCCCAACAGGGAACCATATAGCGCTCTTAGAAAAAAGTGTTCCGAGACTGTTACCTGAAATGCTCCTCCATGATACTGACAAGAGGGAGATTGATTTAATAATTAAATTACTAAAGACCAAGAACTCTCATGGATATGACTTGGTATCTAGCAGAATACTGAAGTATTGTTATGTGTATGTTAGCCCAGTACTTAGCCATATCTGTAACTTTTCCTTTAGGAGTGGTCGGTTTCCTGACCGATTAAAGTACTCTGTAGTGAAGCCACTATATAAAAATGGAGACAGGGATAATGTTGACAACTTTAGACTTATTTCCAGGGCATCGGTGTTTGCTAAAGTTATCGAGAAGGTTGTATATGCAAGGTTACTGGAGCATTTAAATTCACATAATTTGCTGTCAAATGCACAGTTTGGTTTTAGAAATGGTTTAACAACTGAAAATGCTATATTCTCTTTTTTCTGTGAGGTTTTGGACGGATTAAATAAAAGGTTGCGAACGCTAGGTGTTTTCTTCGATTTAACGAAGGCTTTTGACTGTGTTGACCACAAAATATTACTGCAGAAGTTGGACCATTATGGAGTAAGGGAAGTAGCTTACAATTGGTTCGCCTCTTACTTTAAGAACAGAAAGCAGAAGGCAATTCTCCGCAATACTGAGAGTTGTAGTGATGTTCAGTTCCCCAAGGGTCGGTGCTGGGGCCACTGCTGTTTCTTATTTATGTAAATGATATGCCTTCTAGTATTACAGGCGATTCAAAAATATTTCTGTTTGCTGATGACACCAGCTTGTTAGTGAAGGATCTTGTGTGTAATATTGAAACAGTATCAAATAATGCAGTTCATGAAATAAGTTCGTGGCTTGTGGAAAACAATTTGATGCTAAATGACAGTAAGACTCAGTTTTGACAGTTTCTAACTCACAATTCAACAAGAATCGATATTTCGATCAGACAGAATGGGCATATTATAAGCGAGACGGAACACTTCAAGTTCCTAGGCGTTCGGATAGATAGTAAGCTGTTGTGGAAAGCCCATGTCCAGGATCTTGTTCAGAAACTAAATGCTGCTTTATTTACCATTAGAACAGTATCTGAAATAAGTGACAGTTGAACACGAAAAGTAGTCTACTTCGCATATTTTCATACGCTTATGTCGTATGGTATTATTATTTGGGGTAATTCTTCTGATTCAAAAAGGGTATTTTTGGCTCAAAAACGGGCTGTTCGAGCTATATGTGGTGTAAGTTCGAGAACCTCTTGTCGACCCCTATTCAATAGTCTGGGAATTCTGACATTGCCCTCAGAGTATATATTTTCTTTAATGTCGTTTGTTGTTAGCAATATTAGCCTATTCCCAAGAGTTAGCAGCTTTCACTCAGTTAATATTAGGCAGAAATCAAATCTGCATGTGGAATGCACTTCCTTGACTCTTGTGCAGAAAGGAGTGCAACATTCTGCGGCATCCATTTTCAATAAGCTACCACAAGAACTCAAAAATCTTAGCAGTAGCCCAAAGTCTTTTAAGCCTAAACTGAAGAGTTTCCTCATGGCTCACTCCTTCTATTCTGTCGAGGAGCTCCTGGAAGAGCTAAAAAATTTAGCAAATTCCAGTGTTACATTGTTGATTCTCTTTATTTAAACTTACGACTTGTCACCTGAATATGTTTTTTATATTTCATTTTATCTCTTTCTACTATCATGTTATAATTTCATGTATTGACTCGTTCCATGACCATGGAGATTTCTCCTTAATTTGGTCTCACGGAACAATAAATAAATAAATAAAATAAAAGAGGACACCAACAGAGCCTCGATGAAGGGCTAGGAAAACTACTGCACATCATTTTTTCAACTAAAAACTCTTTAAAACAATTTATTAGCCAACAATAATTCCTTTCCACAACAGCAACGAGGTACGAGGCTCAACTTAAATAACACATTGAACTTAAACGTGCGCTTTCACCCACAACAAAACGCATGAAACGTAAAACATCAGAAGTGAGACGGGTGAGATACTCTTTATGTGTTTTTTTATTTTAAATTACATTTAATTTGAAAGTTAAATATTAATACTTTACATTGAAGCCATGCTGAGGCATACAGTAACCTGAAAATTACACTAGCATGCAAAGGCAGCCGCGCGTCAGGTCATCCACAAACCCGTAGGTGACACAACAGACCCCAGACGTAAACCCCGCGAACCAGCAAACCAGTAACTACAGTACGAGAGAGGATAGGTGGCACACTACAATATACGCAGCACAGCTCCCATAATTTAAGTTCCATATAAAATACTCGACTTATTTCTCCGAATGGCTTTTGTGGTATCTAAGGGGGAAAAAGTTACTGGTTGCAAGAAATAAATCCGTATCGCTAAATAAAGGATATCCCTTTTTTAATGAATGTAGCTCCATCTTTTGTCTGGAGTGTGGGGTTACTGGTGGTCAGTATCCTAGAAAACAACACCAATTGCCGTTATTTAGGTTTTATTTTTAGGCTACCAGTTTCGACGATACACTACGTTATTTTCAGGCCTTTACGGTGAAGGTTATAACAGAGCAACCGATACATATTAAAATACAGTGCGTATTGCCTAAAAGATGCAACTGTTGCATATTAATTTACGTAATTAAAAGATGTCAGTCTTAATTAAAATCTACATGATACACAGTAATATGTACTATCAGAAATTAATTAGTTATTCACGCATACTGTGAAATCCTCAGTAACCTAATGGAAGTATTCATAAAACAGAAGTGTTACAGTAATGCAACCATCAGTCCAGTATATCCATTGACTGTAAAAATGTTTGCTTATATGTGGCAGACTCTACTGGTTTTGTCAAAAAGTAAAGAACGGGTAACGGGACCGACTAATAATATGTAAAGTAGGTAACAGGATCATATATATATATATATATATATATATATATATATATATATAGGGTGTTACTAAAAGGTACGGCCAGACTTTCAGGAAACATTCCTCACACACAAAGAAAGAAAATATGTTATGTGGACATTTGTCTGGAAACGCTTACTTTCCATGTTAGAGCTCATTTTATTACTTCTCTTCAAATCATATTAATCATGGAATGGAAACACACAGCAACAGAACGTACCAGCTTGACTTCAAACACTTTGTTACAGGAAATGTTCAAAATGTCCTCCGTTAGCGAGGATACATGCATCCATCCTCCGTCGCATGGAATCTCTGATGCGCTGATGCAGCCCTGAAGAATGGCGTATTGTATCACAGTCGTCCACAATACGAGCACTAAGAGTCTCAACATTTGGTACCGGGTGTACAGGATGGCGCGTATGGGCAGGCGGTGGGCGTTATGGAATAATAGTGTAATTTTTAGAAAAAGGCCATTTATTGGCTAAAGCATGTTGAAAGGGGCTACATAGGCCTAGGGAGGTGAGGGGGAGCCAGAGCTTACAATTTGGCGAACATTGTTCGCGAAGCTACCGAAAGTTGTTGTCTGCCAAAACTAAGTCCACAGTGCCGCAGCATCGGGAGAAGTGGGAGATGTTCACTGCTACAGGGCGCGCATCCGACTCGCGGGTGAGCAAGAATACAAGAGAGCCAGCCCGGCGACGGGCGGCCCGGTATGTTCGACGCACCACGCGGCTTCCTCCGCCCTGATTGGTCAGGACCGAGCAAACCGTGCGGGCGGCATGGAACTTTCCAGAGCGTTGCCTGCTAAGCGACGCCTGGGGCGGCGTTACCTCGTCAGCACATGAGAGAGGCGCGTGAACAAGGTGCCCTTCATCGGTGCTGACTTCCTGTTACTAAACCGTGGGACGAAAGAATTTACAGGCAGCCAACGCTGCCGGCCGTGGCTTGGCCGCAATGGAAAAATTAAGATACTGGTTGGAGGCTCATATAATAAAGTAAAATCCCTTATTGTCTGGCTCATCCTTTACACTCCTCCCCCTTCCGTGGGAGCGGAGAACGTACGTGAATTCGCTCAATGTAATTATTATTTGAATGTAAACAAATGTAGCTTGTAAAACAAAGTAAACATTACTTGATTAAGAATGGCCCTCACGGAAGACGGCAGGGGCCTTAATCTATGGGAGGGTGTAGAGACTCTAAAGACCTCCTAGGGGTCGCAAAGGGACTTACATCAATAATATTGTGTGTATACAAGAATCATCATAAAACATCAGAACATCGTAAAACATCAAAACATCATAAAATAATCACAAAATTAGAACAAAACATAGCAGTGTGAATTAGATAAACATGTCAAGTGTTCTTGTTGCTAATATGGAGTAAAAATGTCTTTTTTTCTTTTGTTGGAATAAGTTGAAAATGTAAAGATATCACCACTGGTGAGTCACTGCGGGGGCACCTGGCGCGAGGCGGCGTGGTGTGTTGTCCTCAGCGGGCAGCGCGCAGGCTGCCGGCGGGAAGGGGGCGTGGCCGTGGCTAGGTCCGTGCACTGGAACTCAGCGCAGGGTAGGGGGGTATGAGGGGAGGTCCACATGTTTCAAAACACGGTTGAAAAGGGAGTTATCACTAAGGAAACACTTCACTACACTACACTAGTTTTTCCACATTAGTTGATATCTCTGTTTCACTCTTAAAACTAGGGGAGGGCACATGCCTGATGGGTTCTTGTTTTCTCTTTTTTGTTTAGTTTAGTTTGTGGCTGTTTGCCATTCATTTAAGTGTGCCAACGGGCGAGGGTAAGAAATTTGTCCTTTTTCAATGTTTTAGAAAGTCATCAATTGACGGTAGTAGGTGATCATTTGATTTATTAGATAATGCAGGGAATCACGAATAAGCTCCCAGGTATAAAAACATAATTAAAGGGGTGTGAATACTAAGTAAGCCGTAGTGGCATGAAAGGTTATTAATGGTGTTCCAACAGGAACCGTTTGCTAAGGCCGGTATTACACTATCAAATTTCTTTGTCAAAGATTTGATCAAAGATGTGATCCAATATTCCGTCCAATATATTTGACAAAGATCTTTGACGTAGCGCTACAAGGGGTATTACACTGTCATCCAATTTTTCCTCAAAGTACAAGATGGCTGACAACAACTTGTTATTAACCGCAGCAGTTCTACGTACTCCAATTGCATTGTGTGCACATATGGAAAAGAAGGGGGGGGGGGGGGGAATGGAACCATACATACGAGGCTGACAGTCTTAAAAGTCCTGGGATTACAACTTGATAATAAATTCAGTTGGGAGGAGCACACCACAGAACTGCAGAAACGCCTTATCAAATCTGTATTTGCAATTCGAGTGTTAGCAGACATAGGCAACATAAAAATGAAAAAGCTTGCATACTTTCATTCCATAATGTCATATGGGATAATATTTTGGGGTAAATCTTGAAGTCAAACAAAAGAAATCAAGGTCCAAAAGCGTGTAATACGTATTATTTGTGGAGTAAATTCACGGACCTCCTGCAGAAACCTCTTCAAAGAACTGGGTATACTAACTACTGCCTCTCAGTATATTTACTTCTTAATAAAATTTGTCATAAATAATATATCTCTTTTTCCAACAAACAACTCAGTTCATACATACAATACCAGGAACAAAAATGATCTGCACAAGGACTTAAAAGTACTTACTTTAGTTCAAAAAGGGGTCCACTACTCAGGAAAACTCCTCTTCAATAATTTGCCAGGAAACATAAAAAATTTAGTTAGAAATAAAGATCAGTTTAAAAGGAGCCTGAAAGACTTACTACTGGCCAACTCCTTCTACTCCATTGGCGAAATTTTTAATAGAAACAAATGATGTATTTATTCATACTATTAGTATTTTTATTTCAGCTTAAAAAAAATCGAAATGTTCCACATCCACGAGGATCTCCTCAGTACGGATCTATAGAACGAAAAACTAATCTAATCTGGGTGAAGCCGTGGGTTTTACGACGACACGATAAAAGCATTCAACAAAACTTGTTACGTGAGCTTACAGTGGAAGACGTGAAGTCGTACATCAATTACTTAAGAATGGATGAGCATACATTTCTGTATGTGCTCAATGAAGTGTATCCTCATATCACAAAGCACAATTTTCACTTAAGAACTGCTACATCTTCAGAAGACAGGCTCACTATAACACTCCGATTCCTTGCTACAGGAGAGGGTTATGTTAGGTTAGGTTAGGTTAGGTCAGGTTAGGTCTCCAATCTTCTTAATCTATTTTTGTATTCAGGGTGCCTCATGTTGTAAAGCGCCTCATAAGCTTCAGACATCTCTATTAATTCTGTAGTTGTCGGCACACACCAATTGTATTTACCGGCAATGGTTATAAAAACACTACAGACGACAGAACGCTGCAGCGATGCTAGCGCTCCGCGTGGTAACATATCGCATTGCAGTGAACAGAAGACAAGCGATTTCTTTGATCAAATATACGGCCTCGGCCTAGATTTGATCAAATATTGGACGACATTTGTCAAAGATCCCTATTACACTATCAAATATCTTTGACAAAGATATTGGACAAAGAAATTTGATAGTGTAATACCGGCCTAAAGATCTGCGCGGAGGCTACGTCAGAGTGACAGCTGACTGCAACGCCGAATCTCGCGCTAAGTCAGCAAGGCGCGCGGCGGATAATTTCCAAGGCCAGCGCGGCGTCAGGGCTGCACGCGGCAGCTGAGGGGTCTACGACTGTCAAATGCCGCACGCAGCGAGCAAGTGCGCGGCGCAGGAAGAAAGCCTCAGGTTTAAGAGCGAGAGAGAGAGAGAGAGAGAGACGAAGCTTACCGACGCCGTTCACTGCGCTGTCTGTATTTTACGCTCTCTCCACATGTTCTTGGGCTCCTGCGCCAGATGAGCGTATTCATGTGCTTCAAAGTGACGAATATTAATGTCAAAAAAAGGGGTATAGATGTACCTCATCGACATGTTTTTTTTTTTCTTTCAATGATGACCAGCAAAACAGAAGTGGGATTACACGTGATATAAAGCTAGATGAGATGTTACAGTGAGTTCTGTTTAAAATTACATAAATACATAAATATAGAAATGAAGCACACAAACATCATATCAAATTGTTGCAAATACCGTATCAATAACTAAAAAAAGAAAAGTTAACTGTCTCCTTGGGCTAACCATCCAAGTGTAATAACATTCACATTTTGAGAAGAATTTTCTCGTCACTCAATATATTTGCTGAACACCATTAAGTGAGACTGTCAAGGAAAAGTGACACCAGTTTGGTGCGGGTGGGGCGTAGATTGTGTCGTTGGATGTCAACGCTGTTGTTAAAGAGAGGAGAGAAACAGAAATCGACGAGAATCTAGAGATTTCCACAGTGAACACAGAAAGCGTAAGGAATTGGATTAGAAAAGACTAAGTTGAGCGTAATTTCTGAAGGACATTTCCTTTATGAAGATATAGTGCATGGCTCATCGTTGACACGACGTTATCGCCTACTTAACTGTAAATGACAATGCTGCGACTCCAAGATAGCTACTTCATACTTCTTCTACAAACTCGACTTCTCTCACATAAAAAAAAAAAAACTTTACTGTGCGACAAAATTCGCCGTCTTTATCCTCTCAACATCTTGCGAATAACTTTACTTTGCGACCAAATTCACCGTCTTTATCCTCTCAACATCTTGCGACTAACTTTACTTTGCGACCAAATTCGCCGTCTTCATCCTCTCAACATCTTGCGACTAAACTCGCCGTCTCTATAACTCCATGGTGCTGGCCTCATTGGGCCCAGCTGGTTGCTTAAAACTCCGTCTATCCTTGCTTGTATCGCAGTGTCCTGGGACACGTCATACAGTTAAATGCTACTACTTCAATAGTCGGTATTCCTTCGGAAAATACAATGGGGAAACAAAGAAGGCTCAAGGTTTTGAACAGAGATTTCCGCTTACTGGCGTTTAGCTGCGGGCTAGACGCGGTTAGCGTCTGGTGGTGCCTGATCAGCTGTCGTCAGAGAGCACGAAACACTGTTCTCGTGAACTCTTCTTCGACATGGAAGATCAAAGTCTTGGATGAATACTTTTGTGTCTGTTGAAATTTGACAGATGAAAGTGGCTAGGTTGGACTATGTCGCGAAACGGAAAAGAGAAGAAACGACACAGACAGCTGAGGGACCGCGCGGGAGCCAACCGCGTCACGTCAGGTACGTGCCCTCGCGGGTGTGGTTCTCTTGTTCATCCAACAGACTAAGTATATGGCCAAAGCTTGCTCGTTCTGTGGGTGTGATTCACTCTGTTTACGTTATCTATCACGGGAGTAGGCATGTGGTATGTCCCTCCAAATGAACATTCAAATACAAATGAAAATAAAGCATTGTTACATCCTAAATTATCCTTCCAAAACCATTTCTTACCTAAGACATTATTATTAATAAACAAATAATTGGCAGTACTCGGGAACTTACTCTAGCATACTTGAAATCCTACAAAATGATTATCCTCATCAATATAGTAACACAGTGACACATGGAAACACTAGGTTGGTACAAATGCTAAATTACTGGTGCTGGCAAAACTTTAGCAAAATTCTCTAAATAGGTAGTAATAAAACAGTCAAAATGAACAAAAATAAGATAATACATGGACTTAAGTAATTGGACACAAGTAATTAGACATAAGTAATTGACAACTCGTCATAGTGATATAAGCGGTGGCAAAACCGCAACAAAAGCAAAAGTTTACAATATTATTTCCTTCAAACAAAACTTCCTTATCCTCCAGTTACATTTCGTAGCAAAATGAATGTAAGTATCCCTTGGTATTCCTTTACGCTCTCGTTTGCATCTCCATACCAACTGATCTTTGGTACTTCTACCTAGAAGAAAACTGTCGTTAAGTCATGGCAATGTTATGTGTAATGCTGTGGAGTAGTGTAATGTCACGTTAATACTTCCTGTAAGAAGATTCTGATGAAAAATGATTTTATGTCTCCTTCAATGGACAGACCAATAATTATTAAACGTGTGATAAACTGTTTCCTGTGTTGATTTGTTTTTGCAAATATTTGTGATTATCAGTCACCCAGTCAATCGTTCAAGGATATGACTGTTGTTCCTTTTGTTAATTCTCTCACCTACCTGCTTCCATATAATCATTATCGGCGGCTCGACGAAGCTAGTTGCATCTCGGAAGACGTCGATATGACTTACCTGTCGGCGCTTTTGTTTTTAATAAAATTAGAGTTCATTTGCCATATAAAAAGTGTGTAGGGACCAAAGTAAGTTCCTTACTATTGGAAATGTGCGCAAAGTTATTCAAAGGGTTTGTTATATAATATAGAATTTCTGTGTTGAGATTCAGTGCAGCTTGAGGTGCTAAGGTGCGACACGCGTCGCGCTCGTGAGATTGTAAGTCGTTGATAGCACAGCTGACACTACGGCTGCGTCCTGTTTCAATGGCTCGGCAGCATAACTGGCGTCCACGCTGGGTCCGTCCTCTTGCTACGAATGAAGTTTATCTCTCGGTACAGTCACAAAATTTCCTTCCAGAGTTACCTTATGTTGTTCACGACAGTTATGCATGGAGGATGTTCTTTTCTAAGGGACTCTAATAACTTAAATCGCTAGAGGTCACAAAACTATGGGGTTCCAATTATTTTATTTAAACACTCTGTTCTTCTAAAATTTAGGTAACTGGCAGGTGTTAGGCTTCTACATAAACTGTATTTTGCGATGGCATTCCAAACCCAACTCCTTGGCTAACGCGTTTCCCACATGGCGGTCGTTTACAGGACATATATAGCGACAAGTGCCGGCTTCCTTGACGCCATATAGATCCGTTTATTAACCGTGGTGGTCATACAACATAGCAGGAGATCGATCTGAAATTCCAATGTTTTCTAATCCTGATGGCTTAGACAATGCGTACCAGGAAAAAGTTCTCTCTCCGACAAAACAAATAGATTTCAATCTTTAGATCAGACTAGTAGAATCTGCAGGGCGATTTTAAGCTGGCGAGTTTATTTCTGTAACTATCACTTTAGGTTTGCTGCTTAAACTGCAACGTACGAATGTACGAAGGTGTAGCGTGGCTGACGCACGTGGCGTGCAGGGCGAATGGAGGGTGGCGTGGAGGGGCGAGGGGAAAGGTGCAGATACTGTACGCGACAAAGACAGAGGCGGTGGGTGGGGAAGGGGGAACTGCAATGGGCGCTCTCTCGGCAGGCCGGAGTGAGGGAAAGGAAGGGGGCCGCGTCGCCAGCTGACAGGGAGGGGCGGGGCTCGGCGCATGTGAACAGCTTTAAACAACAGTGGCGGTATTTACGCGACTCCTTCCGTGGCATTTGATAAACAGAAATACGTGGTACCAAATATGGTTCAAATGGCTCTGAGCACCATGGGACTCAACTGCTGTGGTCATCAGTCCCCTAGAACTTAGAACTACTTAAACCTAACTAACCTAAGGACATCACACACATCCATGCCCGAGGCAGGATTCGAACCTGCGACCGTAGCAGTCAAGCACATGGTACCAAAAAAACTTACCTTGTTGTCTGTTCAACATCGCATCATGAAAACAATAAAAGAGCACTTGAGGAAGACTCCTTTTACTTTAGAGTAACCTATTTGTTGTTTAACTTGGACATACTTATTCTTGTTATTATCGTTGTGTGATCATTTAGCAAAACATACATGTAATTGGGCGTATTTCAAAGGACAGGTAGACGGCAGCATGTAGTCACTGATCTACTGGCAGTTACGAAGGCGTGTTACTATCAAGTTTTTATGGTAAGGCTTTAATACCTGTGTTCGTGCACTATCCACTAAATTAACATATACAAGAGTAACTGATTCATTCTCTAAGTGTTCTGTTGACAAGGACAACTTTCCCCTTAATTCCATGATTAAAGAATGTTTGTGTTTTTAATTCTCAACTGCTACGATAACATTACTGGAGACGTTAAATGACAAGACAAAATGATTACATAACTTCAATCACTTCCATTAGCATGTGACGTCATAAATTCTATTACCAGTTACCAACAGTTGCCAATTCTTATGTCTACTTATAATTAACATGCACAACTTCAATAAATGTATAGTAAAGACGGTGTTTTCCGTCAATTGATTCTCTTGCTGCATGCAGGACTTTTCCAACTGTTAACATACCATTTCAGACAAACTTTCTGGAACGCAAATCATAGGGGTTTGACCTTAGAGCATATCTACGCTGCTGTCTAGGCGATTGTATTACCTTCTTTCTTGCTTTTTTGAGCGGAACTACTGGCGCAATAGGCCGAGCTTCTCCGGTCGGAATTTCGTGCTGAACCAAATCCGTAGCCGGTAGAAACTGCCTCTCTTCAAATAACCACGAAAATTCCTCTAATACTAGCTGCAACATCCTTTTCTCCTCACTGTTTAAATGACATAACTTCTCTGCTAATTGACCCCTTATCGTCGACGCGACATATCGCACTTCTCTAACTGAACATCTCTTTCCTCTCCTTCCTTTCTCATCTTTATCTCGCTGCTTCTCAGCTCCTCTTATTTCCTCAAAAATTTCCTGACCACTGGCAAAATAGTAACCTTCGGTATCACAACATCTTCTACACCAAAATTATCTATACTTACTGGTATCGCAAAACCCTTCTGTCTCCTTTCCGGTCGGCAGATACTACTCTTTATATGTACTGAGTGACGATCTAAAACATCATTCTGGGTGAGCGGGTCAACCAGAATGTCTCTCTTAGGCTGTTCTTGATTTTTGACCTATCCAGAGAATCTTTCCAGTTCCGCCTTTTATCCTCACAGGGTCAGTGGTTTTTATCGCCCACATCTGCGGTTTTATGGGAGACTGTGAACGGCGCCTTTCGCAGCTCCCTCGCGTCTGACGGGGGTGCGCACTGCCAAATCTGTGAATTGCTTCACCGAACTGCACAGTTCGCGTTCGACAATCCACTATCCCCTGATAACGGTGCAGGAAGTCATTCCCTAGTATGATATCAAATTCACCCTTCTTCAGCCTTACTACTTCCATCCTCTGACCGTATTTACCCTCGTCTGTTTGCAGATTCACTACACACGAACCTGCAGGGACAATTACTTCCTCTCCAAGGCCACTGATATGGTACCGGGGTGGCTGTAACAACCTTCGATCATTTTTCTCCACAAACAATACACTAACTTGAGCACCAGTATCAACTAAAATTCTAACTAATTTGTTCCCGAGTACGCCAACTAGACTAACGTGTTCCACCTCTTTACATTTTTCAGTCCTAACCGGGTGTATTATTTTTGTCGGGGGCGCCTGTGGGTGCCGGAACCCGCCCCCCCCAAGCGTTTCCCTGATTCGACCCCGCGTTGCGGCGGTGGCCGCGCATCTGATTAGAAAATGGAGACTTTGTGGGGCAAACATTATTAGCATGACCTACTGTCTGGCAAATGGCGCAATACGGCGCGCGACAGCGCATTGCCGTACGCTTGGGCTTCCCACAACGCTGACAAAATACTTCTTTTGCTGGGACCGGTACTGGGTCCGATGGGCGCGGGGCGGCAGCGCAAAAACGCAACACCTCTTCGCGTAACATTGCCAAACGAACAACTTCAAACAGAGAAGTGGGGGAGGCTGCTTTGACTTCTCCTCCGATGCGGGGGTCAATACTGCGAACAAATGCATCAATTGCACGCGCTTCCGCTTCTGAGCGCAAAATTCTGTTATCACTGGCATTTTCACCTAGCTTATAGGTACGACAAGATACTGCTCGTATGTGATCTGCAAAGGCATCAAAATCCTCATTAGGCTTCTGCCTAAGGGTTGATAATTGATCTCTGTAATATGCGGTACCTCTGGTATCGGAATAACGCGTAGTCAATCCGCGGGCCAATACTTCAAATTCGTGCGTGTCACGCAATTCGTCAACCGTTTCTATAAACATTCGGGCTTCCCCTGTCAACTTTAGTCTGGCTACATTGACCAATAGATCATCCGGCCAGGCACACGTGTGACCCACATCACGAATATTTTGTAAGAACATAGCCACTTTTTGCGTGGGATTTCCCAGAAAACGTGGGGATGAAATCAGCCGCAGGAAAATTGCTTACAGTCGCCATGTTAGCAGAAATTGTGGCGTTTGTATTAGACACAGAATTAGTGTTAGTTGCTTCTGTATGAACATTTGTTACAGGGGCGGAGCTAGCCACAGGTATGGAAGTTCGCGCACCAGCTTCCAGCGTCTGTTTCAAGACGCGGTTTTGATCAAGTAGCTCCTGATTTTGTGCGAATAACTGGCGCATTTGTGCATTTATGGCCTCGAGTGGGTCTTTCGAGGCAGGTGCCTCTGCGGGAGTATCCAGTTCCGTCGCTCGTGTTCCCATCGGCATGTTTACAAATGTATGGGACGCTAGTGACCAAAAGAAAGTAATAATTGTTACAAAAAAGGGACGGCCACAAAGATTCTCAGTCCAGCGGCGGAAGATCGTCGAAGCTATTGCTGAAAGCATCGCGGCGACTTACATGGCGATGGAGGCGGTGCGACGCACTGGTGGCGGCGACGGCGTGGTGCAGTGGCTGCGGCGGGCGGGGGCGGCGTCCGGACTCTCGGGCGGCGGCAGATGTGTTGGCGGCGGACGGCGCTGGCTCGGCCGGTCGGCGATGGCGGCAGCCCCTGGCGCGTCGGTGACAGCGGCGGTCGGCGGTGGGCGGCGCGGCGGCGGCGGCTGGCGCGGCGGCGGATGACGGCAGCCCGGCAGGTCGCGCAGCGCAGCGCAGGCCCCTCGAACTCAGGCAGCGGGCAGCGCGGCGGCCTCCGGCTCACCTGGCTGACTAGCGTGGGCTGCCTCGCTGCAGCGCGCGCCCTGTGCGTGTTCACTGGCGCAGCCACGGCCCACGTGCAGCAAACGTGGCGGCCGGTTGGCGCATTCCGTGCGCGAAGTGTACGGCGTTTTGCCGGGAAAAATTTAGTGTAGCGACAAAGTCACTACGGGAACGCAATCCCACTCCTGACACCAGTTGTACAGGATAGCGCGTATGGGCAGGCGGTGGGCGTTATGGAATAATAGAGTAATTTTTAGAGAAAGGCCATTTATTGGCTAAAGCATGTTGAAAGGGGATACATAGGCCTAGGGAGGTGAGGGTGAGCCAGAGCTTACAATTTGGCGAACATTGTTCGCGAAGCTACCGAAAGTTGTTGTCTGCCAAAACTAAGTCCACAGTGCCGCAGCATCGGGAGAAGTGGGAGATGTTCAATGCTACAGGGCGCGCATCCGACTCGCGGGTGAGCAAGAATACAAGAGAGCCAGCCCGGCGACGGGCGGCCGGGTATGTTCGACGCACCACGCGGCTTCCTCCGCCCTGATTGGTCAGGACCGAGCAAACCGTGCGGGCGGCATGGAACTTTCCAGAGCGTTGCCTGCTAAGCGACGCCTGGGGCGTCGTTACCTCGTGAGCACATAAGAGAGGCGCGTGAACAAGGTGCCCTTCATCGGTGCTGACTTCCTGTTACTAAACCGTGGGACGAAAGAATTTACAGGCAGCTAACGGTGCCGGCCGTGGCTTGGCCGCAATGGAAAAATGAAGTTACTGGTTGGAGGCTCATATAATAAAGTAAAATCCCTTATTGTCTGGCTCATCCTTTACACGGGGTTGCGTAGTCAAGAGCTTTCAAATGCCCCCATAAATGAAAGTCAAGAGGGTTGAGGTCAGGAGAGTGTGGAGGCCATGGAATTGGTCCGCCTCTACCAATCCATCGGTCACCGAATCTGTTGTTGAGAAGCGTACGAACACTTCGACTGAAATCTGCAGGAGCTCCATCGTGCATGAACCACATGTTGTGTCGTACTTGTAAAGGCACATGTTCTAGCAGCACAGGTAGAGTATCCCGTATGAAATCATGATAACGTGCTCCATTGAGCGTAGGTGGAAGAACATGGGGCCCAATCAAGACATCACCAACAATGCCTGCCCGAAGGTTCACAGAAAATCTGTGTTGATGACGTGATTGCACAATTGCACATGTTGATGTGAAAATTTACAATTTGATCACGTTGTAATGAAGCCTCATCCGTAAAGAGAACATTTGCAGTGAAATGAGGATTGACACATTGTTGGATGAACCATTCGCAGAAGTGTACCCGTGGAGGCCAATCAGCTGCTGATAGTGCCTGCACACGCTGTACATGGTACGGAAACAACTGGTTCTCCTGTAGCAGTCTCCATACAGTGACGTGGTCAACGTTACCTGGTACAGCAGCAACTTCTCTGACGCTGACATTAGGGTTATCGTCAATTGCACGAAGAATTGCCTCGTCCATTGCAGGTTGAAAGGTGGCTACACTGAGTCACAGCGCCAGATATTGCGCCAAAGAATATTATTCAGCCTCCTTCACTGGCAGTAGTTGTTCAGAGAATGTCGAGGCCAGTAGCAGTTCAGAGGTTGCAGTGGGCAGTGCTTGTTGAGAGGATGTCGATAGCTGTACTAGTTGAGGCCATGTCGTGTGCAGTTGTTCTGATGGGCTAGACAGCAGATGTTGTTCGGATGGGGATGTTGTAATGATCAGAGTGTATTTTTCGTCAATATATATGAAGGTAACAAAAATTTTTTTTATTTCAAATTTCCTAACTAACAATGCCTCTTGGTCACAGGTTCAGTCAACAAAGCATCTGGCTTGTGTTCATGTATTAGAGTGTAATTCTGGTATCTATGTGCTATTATAGTATTTCTGTTTTTTTTAATTACTTCAGTGTAAATGGTGTTTAAAATATCTTGTCTTATTGAGGAAGAACCGTGCCAGATGTGTACGTTGAATCACACTTCCACACACAGAACAGCTACACTTGTGCTTTGCTGTCTCATAGCTTTTTGTTTCGTAGCTTTTATAGTTGCTGGGGACTTAATTAATTAATTGTGTTAACGGAAATTTCCTTTCATTCTTTGTTGTTATTCTATGCAGTCAGATTGCGTACTAATACTACTCAGGACAAACAGCGACTAAAATTAAAGTTATTTGCATTTTATTTAATTAATCCCCCATGCACGTGGCGACCGCTGCTTCGGATCGTCCCTTGGAATTCTTTTGATAGTAAAAGTAGCAGACAGTAGTATTGTTGTAGTAATTTGTAGTTTAGTAACTGTAGTCTATATTGCATGTGTAGAATTGGTAATTGAACATTTGTAGTTGTCTTGTCATTCTTCTAATGGTATTTTTGCAGAATTTAATTTTTGATGTCTTGTATAGGCGTTTGACAATTTTGTGCAATTATGAACATTTCAATTGTTCGTTAATCGTGTTGGTCGGGAAGCATTTCGTGTGAATAGTATTATTGGTGATAAAGTGTCATATTGTGTGTAATTTTCGTATAGTGACGAGTTTTGTATGTTTTGTAAATGATTACACGATCGATGAAAAAGGCAAAAATGATGGATAGTCAGAATGACGAAATTATTAACATGGCGAACTCGCCAACACAGGAGAACAGTATGATGAATAATGAAGTAGAAAATAATTTAATAAGCAGGGAAAGTAGTCCGGAACCAGTTCAAAACTTTTCACAATCAAAAAATTTTCAGAATACGAGATTAACGACAGAAGATTCTGGAATAGTATCGAACACAGATAGCTTTACAGCTATGACGAAGGAAGCTGGTTTTGCGGGAAATGTTAGGGGCGAAAAGAATTTCGAACCAGTTAATATGGAGCAGTTCATGAGTGCAATATTAAATTTGGGATCTGAATTAAAACAGTGGGATCACAAATAGGAACAATTAAAACAGAGATGGAAACAATGGAAACACGGCTAGACTCACGACTAGGGACATGTTTTAGAAACATGAAAGATGAATTAAAGAGAGAAATTAGCGAAGAAGTACAACCGATTATGAATTCTCAAAATAATAGATTAATTTCAATAGAAATTAGACAAAAGGAACAGGATACAGAACAGGAAGAAAGAGATCGCGTGATAGTACAAAAATTCTCAGAGTTAAATTTACAACGTGCACACGATAAGGAAGAAATATTTGAAAGAATCGAGGAATCCGTACCAAATGACAGAATAAATAACCTAACACAACAGTATGAACAGTTAACTACTAAATGTGTCAATACTGAAACCCGAGTCGCGACACTTACGGAAGACGTAAATAAACAGAAAGAACAAATAGGTGACTTATCGGAAAGAGTTGAGGAGATTTCAAATAAACTGACAAGTCTTAGTTTAAATGGGGACAGAGATTCAGATGATGCAGCTCCACTGCCATTTGCAGAGACCGAAGAGTACCAGAACATAAATAAACATGTTGAAAATCAGGGAAAATTTAATGAACGCGTTAAAAGGGAATTTGAGGCGTTACGAAAGCAAGTCAAACAAATTGAAGGCGAAATCGTAGGGAAAGACAGCAGAAGGAATTTAGAATCACAGATAGCAGAGGGCTTTGAAGAAAATAATTTATTTCATTTACGAGAAGCAACAAGAGAGCGCCAGGCGCGCGAACTCGACAATAATCGACATTCGGAGTGGGACAGACGCGGGAGGTCTTTGTCGCCACGAGGCGAAAACTTTGACTATAAACACTTTTTAACTGTTCGGAAATTTAAGATCTTTCGCAATTCTAAGAATGACATACATCCATGTTCATGGTTAGATCAAATTTATGTACGCACTTCCACCAAATTGGCCACTAAGTCACAAACTGGAATTTATGTGTAATTTTAAGCAGTCTGAGTTCCGCACGCCGGCAGAATACTTTGAAGACATGATTCGAAAGAATCAATTCCTTTCCAACCTTTATAGCCCGACTGAATTAATTCGCATTTGCTTAACTAATCTGCCACAATCCATAAGACAAATTGCTTTAGCCGGAAGATGTAAAGACGACATTGAGACTTTTAAGACTTTGCTACAAGAACTTGAGTATGACAGCGACGACGGGACTTCTTGTAATTTTTTCAGTAACAGTAATCACAATAGATTTTCAGAGAAAAGGGATAGTGATCGTAACGGACGTTATAGTGGTAATTTTGAAAATGACAGACGAAACAGACAGGACAATAGATACCAGCCTTATGACAGTAACAGACGTTCTAACAGAAATTGCACAGACAATTATAATAACGGAAACTCCTACCGGAAAGATCAACCATACGGAAACGGTAATCGGTATCATCAAGACCGAAATTATTCATACAATAATAGGAATTCTTACTACAGAAATAACCAGGGTAGTAGATATAACAATAATTTCAGAAGTGACAGTCGAAATTACATAAGAAGTAGTCGTGCAGATAGACAGGGAAACAGAAATTTTAATAACAGACACAACCAAGAATTTACATGCAACGGACAGGAGGGACCTAATTGGGATCCTCCACGTGACAGAAATTCAGAGAGACAAGTGCAAATCGTAGAAATTGATCCGCGAAATGACGCGCATAATCGAAGACGTGATCCAAACAATCGACAATGACTTGTAGCTTCGGCTTCTGGCAGCAATATAGACGGTTCAGAAAGTAATGACACTACGACCTTACACTACGTACACCTGGAAGACATGAGAGACATTTTGCTAGACCAAAAGGGAAATAATGTAGACGCATTTTTACATCCTGTTATTGAAGTATGTGTGAGTAAGAATACGTTCACTGCGGTTTTAGATTCTGGGAGCCCATTGAATGTTATTAGTGAATCGGTTTTTCGTATATGTGTAAGAACTATTGCTTGTCCTGTGTTACCTGTTTCTAAAACTACAATTCGAGGAGCTATTTCTGGAAAAAGTGTGGAAGTCAAACAACAGACCAACTTAAATTTCATTTGTCAAGGATATGAATTTTCTGCTAATTTTATTATTGTTCCATTACTCAGTACACAAATTATGTTAGGTATGGAGTTTCTTAACACACATAAGGCAATTTTAAACTTTACGGAAGGAAGTGTGAACTTGACTGTTGCCGGAATGCCGAGATGCTTGAAATTTTTCGAGTGTTTAATGAAATCTCAATCATACACAAAATGTTTAAGGTTTCTTACTTCTGATGTTTTCGCTGAGTATTATAACGACAGTGTGTTCATTCATGACAACGACAATCGATACAGAGACGCGATGGATGATATAATTAATAGCGAAGAATTAATTAATGAAAAGGTTAAGAAAGCTGAAGTGCCAGATGACGTTGCAAGAGAAGAACTGCACCAAATTTTGACTTCACATGCTACAGTATTTAGTCATCACACAGAAACTATACAAGGCTTACAATATTTATTTAAAGTAAAAGAACACACACCATTTCGAGGAAAAACGTACGCTATTCCTTTGGCTTACAGAGACAAGGTTAAGAGTGAACTTCAATACATGTTAGATCAAGGCATTATTGAGCCAGCAGTCAGTCCTTATACCAGCCCATTACACGTCGTTCTTAAAAAGGATGGGTCAATTCGTTTGGTTCTGGACTCCGTACAGATAAATAATATCATCATTCCTGAAACTGACCGTCCACAAAATCTAGATGAACTTCTTCAACATTTCCATGGAATTAAAGTTTTATCCACGATTGATATGCGTGCAAGTTTTTGGCAAATAGAACTTCACCCTGATTGTAGAAAATACATTGCCTTTTTAGCCTTTGGTAACTGTTATCAATTTCGGAAATTACCGTTTGAACTTACTGTATCTTCAGCAGCATTCATTCGTAGTTTAAACGAAATTTTACCTGTTTATCTTCGTGACAATATTTCTTCATATGTTGACGATATTCTTATTGCTAAACGTTCTTGGAGTGAGCACAACAAAATTTTGGATTCATTATTACGTATTTTTGCAAGAGTTGGCATTACAGTGAACTTGGAAAAATTTGAATTTGGTCGTTCTCAGGTGAAATTTCTTGGTCATATTATTTCTACAGAAATTATTCTTCCTGATCCAGAGAAACTAGACGCTATTCGTAATTATGCTGTTCCTACTACAAAACGTGATGTTCGTAGTTTCCTTGGTGTCTGTAATTTTCTTAGACGCTTTGTTAGATTGGACAATTTGGCCACACCTCGTTTATGTGAACTATCTGGAAAGGATTCTAATTGGTGTTTGGATGAGGAAGCTCAATCAGAATTTCAACAACTTCGTGATGCTTTAGTTGCTGCTCCACGTCTTTCACATCCGGATTTATCCAAAGATTTTTGTTTGGCGACGGACTCATCGTACAAAGGCCTAGGTGCACACTTATTTCAAGAGATAGAAGAAAACGGCGTTGTAGTACAGAAAACTATTGCATTTGGAAGTCGTGTTCTCCCTAAATCAGAAAAGAATTATTCGATTACGGAACTTGAAGCCTTGGCTGTTGTTTGGGCTTTCACGAAATTTCGAACATTTTTGTATGGGAGACATACTAAGGTTTACACCGATCATCGAGCTCTGGAATTTCTTATGTCAACAAAATTAACTCATGGAAGATTGCCACGATGGGCGCTGTATCTACAGGAGTTTGACTTTAGTATTGTTTACATACAGGGTTCTTCAAATATTAATGTTGATGCTTTATCACGTACACCTATGGGTTTGAAACAAAGTGCTGAGGAGGACTGCAAGGAAAAAAATTATTGTTTGATGTATATTCAAGGTGTTGCGTTTGAAAATTTTATTTCGTCTTCGCTCCAGGACATCGCTAAGGAGCAAAATAAGTACCTAATTTGGAAGGACATTAAGGAGAAGTGGTGGAGAAAGGAAAGCGTAGCGATGAGACAGTTTTATTTAGTTCTTTTTAAACGAAAATCGGTCGACAACTCTGTTTGGTTAGTTTGCATTCCTGATAAGTGGGTTAATAAGTTGATTTGGTATACACATTTCAGATATGCACACTTTGGTCCCAGAAAATGCTTTCATAAATTACGAGAAAATTGCTACATCAGTAATATGGAAAAACGTATTCGATCTGTTCTTGCCAAATGCAAATTATGTCAAAAGGCTAAGCCGCCAACTATTTCTCACAGAGCACCGTTGTTTCCTATCATTCCAGCGAAATTAAAGGAGATGGATGCAGTCGATTTGTTCGGTCCAGTGGTTTGTTCTACTAATGGTTTTGCGTACATTTTGGTAGCAGTGGAATCAACATCAAAATATGTGTGTTTTACACCTTTACGCAAAGCAACAGCTCGTTCAGTATCTAATGCTTTCATCAAACATTTTCTTAAAGAAGTGGGTCATGTTGATAAGGTTATATCAGATAATGGATGACAGTTTCGCTCTAAAATTTGGCTTCATACTCTACGGCGTCGTAAGACTAAACCAATTTTCATTTCACTTTTTCACCCTCAATCTAGCGCTTCAGAGAGATGGATGTAGGAAATCAATAAATTGTGTTGACTTTATTGACATCAGAATCACAGAACGTGGGATCAGTATCTTCATATTTTTCAAAACATTCTGAATGAACTCCCTAATGATTCAACTTTTTTACCGCCTATATTGATATTAAAAAGTAGAGCACCGACATATCGCATTTCTGAAATGGTTCCTTTTCCGCCTTCACGGAAACTGTGGCATTCTGAAGTTGTCAACCTGGCTCTACAAAATATTGCATCTGCGGCTGCTAGAAGACAGAAATCAGCTAAACGTCCTGGTCGTTTAAAAACCTTGCCAGTTGGTCAAAAGGTGTTAATTAAGTCTCACCGTTTGTCTCACAGAGGAAAAGGCTTGTGTCGCAAATTTTTTCTGCTTTATAGCGGTCCATATAGAGTTCGCAAAATTATTCATGATAACGCTGTCGAAGTAGAAACTTTTAAAACTCGGCGCTCTAAGGGAATACATCATATATCAAACGTTAAAATTCTTGTGGAATGACATACCTTTGAGAAACTTAACAGTTATACGTAAACATGCAGAGAATACAAGGATACCACGCCGTGTTCCGGCGGCGGCACATACTCAAAGCAACAGTCAAGTCTGAGCGCCGCACAATGCAGTCGTTGACCGCAAACAATTACTTCCTACGTCACGCCTAGCCTACAGCTGATCGAGCGCTCAGTGCGAATGCACTGACAGCCGTAAACAAATAAACAGTCTAATTTCCCCGAATAAATTCAGTATAAAGCTATAGTGACTTGATAAATTATGTTATTCAGTATTTTTCAGGATACGGTTGTATAAAATACACTCCTGGAAATGGAAAAAAGAACACATTGACACCGGTGTCTCAGACCCACCATACTTGCTCCGGACACTGCGAGAGGGCTGTACAAGCAATGATCACACGCACGGCACAGCGGACACACCAGGAACCGCGGTGTTGGCCGTCGAATGGCGCTAGCTGCGCAGCATTTGTGCACCGCCGCCGTCAGTGTCAGCCAGTTTGCCGTGGCATACGGAGCTCCATCGCAGTCTTTAACACTGGTAGCATGCCGCGACAGCGTGGACGTGAACCGTATGTGCAGTTGACGGACTTTGAGCGAGGGCGTATAGTGGGCATGCGGGAGGCCGGGTGGACGTACCGCCGAACTGCTCAACACGTGGGGCGTGAGGTCTCCACAGTACATCGATGTTGTCGCCAGTGGTCGGCGGAAGGTGCACGTGCCCGTCGACCTGGGAGCGGACCGCAGCGACGCACGGATGCACGCCAAGACCGTAGGATCCTACGCAGTGCCGTAGGGGACCGCACCGCCACTTCCCAGCAAATTAGGGACACTGTTGCTCCTGGGGTATCGGCGAGGACCATTCGCAGCCGTCTCCATGAAGCTGGGCTGCGGTCCCGCACACCGTTAGGCCGTCTTCCACTCATGCCCCAACATCGTGCAGCCCGCCGCCAGTGGTGTCGCGACAGGCGTGAATGGAGGGACGAATGGAGACGTGTCGTCTTCAGCGATGAGAGTCGCTTCTGCCTTGTTGCCAATGATGGTCGTATGCGTGTTTGGCGCCGTGCAGGTGAGCGCCACAATCAGGACTGCATACGACCGAGGCGCACAGACCCAACACCCGGCATCATGGTGTGGGGAGCGATCTCCTACACTGGCCGTACACCACTGGTGATCGTCGAGGGGACACTGAATAGTGCACGGTACATCCAAACCGTCATCGAACCCATCGTTCTACCATTCCTAGACCGGCAAGGGAACTTGCTGTTCCAACAGGACAATGCACGTCCGCATGTATCCCGTGCCATCCAACGTGCTCTAGAAGGTGTAAGTCAACTACCCTGGCCAGCACGATCTCCGGATCTGTCCCCCATTGAGCATGTTTGGGACTGGATGAAGCGTCGTCTCACGCGGTCTGCACGTCCAGCACGAACGCTGGTCCAACTGAGGCGCCAGGTGGAAATGGCATGGCAAGCCGTTCCACAGGACTACATCCAGCATCTCTACGATCGTCTCCATGGGAGAATAGCAGCCTGCATTGCTGCGAAAGGTGGATATACACTGTACTAGTGCCGACATTGTGAATGCTCTGTTGCCTGTGTCTATGTGCCTGTGGTTCTGTCAGTGTGATCATGTGATGTATCTGACCCCAGGAATGTGTCAATAAAGTTTCCCCTTCGTGGGACAATGAATTCACGGTGTTCTTATTTCAATTTCCAGGAGTGTATTTAAGAACTTCAGGTAAATTCTGTGTGTCCCCGACGTTAAGAGGACTTGCTATCGAGAAAATTTCTGGAAGAATGTAATTTCGAAGGAGAAAGTAATAAACTAAAAAGGTAACCATTAATTGAGTTTATTTTTCAGGTAACATATTTCCACTTAGGTACGTACTTTAGACGTAATTTGCTGCTCGCAATTACGTGATTTATACTTTGTGTTATCTAATTTTGACAATGATTGATTAATGAACAGGGTTGTTGCTTGTGTATATTATGCATCGCTTGGCTGCACTGCTTTTTCACTGATGTCATATTTTTTTATTATGTGCCTGCTGTGCTTATTTATTTAAATTATAATTGTCACCTGATTAATTGTGTTGATATGGTTATGTATGTAGGTTATACTTTGTAATTTATCTGCTTGCGCCTTCATGTTTACTTATTAAGATTACATATGAACATTTATTTGCATATGCTGATATGATGCTAATGACCTGTTTATTACGTAAGATATATTTTTGCTGCTTTGCGTATGGATTGCATATTTACACACTTCTGTTTTGTTGTCATAACTACTCTTTAATTTGGAATATGGAAATGCTGATATACTGTGTACGAATATAGAGTTTAGGTTACACTATGGTATTAATTATAGATTGTTTGCTTGGCAGAGCCTCGTTATAGGGATTGTGCTGCATCCACTTACTGACATTCTGTTCTCTACTGGTATATTTACTCGCTATTGCATGTTTTGCTTACGCTCGGTGCCTTATATTTTAAGATAAGACATTGGTACAAGAAACTTCATTGAAGTCACATGAGCTGGAGGTTTTATGGAAGCTGTATAAACTTAAGCTAATAGGAAGGAAGCTAACGACATGACATACCAACACTAGGTTTAGACCATTGACAGTTATTACACTGCATTCTTCGTGAGCAATTGAAATAGCAAGTGACACTTGACACAAGAAATACTCCACATGTTTGCTTCTGTTTTGCCATGATTCTTGAAGTGGTGTACACACTGTGAAATATTATGATCATTCACACTCTGTACTCATACTTACTTACTGAAAGTTATTCAAACTAAAGGCTGTTAGAGGTCATGTATGCATTTCTTTTATTTAATGATGGACAAGATAACCAAAATGTATTTTATAATTCATAATGAGTAGAAGATTTGGGTCAAATGAATTACACAGAGGTTGTGTGTGGACATTGTGTCTTCAGATTGCATGGGATGATAAATTGAAGTTTGCACTAGGGTTTTATCTGTACTAGTTCAAGGACACTGACTAGAGGAAAGAGTTGTTATGTAAGTGAAATGATATTGGCGGTAAGGTTTATATGTATCGACGTATTGAAGAGGTATTATTGAGGTATTGAGATTGTGTGAAGTGGATGATTATTGGAGTTTTGGTGGACAAGAGGTAAGGTAAACGATATTGTTGATGAGGTTTATATTTATCGACGTAAGAGGTATTAATGAAGTATTAAGATTACGTGATGCTGATGATTATTGGAGTTTTGGTGGATAAGAGGTAAAGTGAGGAGCATATTTTTTTTGTTGGTTTATATGGAACAAGGAGGATGAAGATGGCAGACTAGAACACTCAAATGGAAGGAAGATTGTCTACACACACTTTGTTAAATCAATAAGCAGTATATACTTTTTTTTTGGGGAGAGGAAGTATTTGCATATCTTGGCACACTGACAGTTGTTGAGCAACCGTACATTTGATTTGGCTTGGCAAACATTGGTCTTGACATGATGACTATGACGCTGAGTAACTATTATTGACTGTTACACACTGCTGCCACTACTACTTGATACACATGTTGAGCATTAAATTTTTGACAGAATTGCATTTACACAGTTAACACTATTCAATCAGAATGATGAGTGAGTGTGTTTAGTGTGTTTTCCTTTCCTAATTCCAAATAATTGGTACCAACCTAACTCCTAAATATTATTTTACTTGTTTGTTGTGGCTTGCACTGACACCCACAAATATTATAGGTTTACTAATATATGTGTATTTGTAATAGTTAATATGACAATTATCTGATATCATTTGTGTGTTTATTATAATTTGTATGTTTAGTGTAAGAGCATGGTAATAATTTTTAAAAGCAATTGTGTATGCATTCAAACTATTGTTCATGCTTGCACCTATTATCATTGATGGGTGCAACTTCGAAATGTTTAATTTCTGCTGATGAACTCTGATAAACTGTTTAATTATTGATAGTGAATATTATGGACTGTTACCTGCACTTGTTCAACATTGATGGGTGCCACTTGGAAATGTTTAATTCTGCTGATGAACTCTCATGAACTGTTTAATTATTGATAGTGATTATTATGGACTGTTACCTGCACTTGTCAACAATGCTGAGTGCCACTGATGGAACTGCTTCTACTGAAATGATGTCACTTGTTGCTGTCTGCACCTGCTCAATATTGCTGGGTGTCACGGTTGGAACTGCTCAACCAATGATGAGATGTCACTTGTTGCTGTCTGCACCTGTTCAACATTACTGGGTGCCACTGATGGAACTGCTTCTACTGAAATGATGTCACTTGTTGGTGTCTGCACCTGTTCAACATTGCTGGGTGCCACTGATGGAACTGCTTCTACTGAGACGATGTCACTTGTTGGTGTCTGTACCTGTCCAACATTACTGGGTGCTACTGATGGAACTGCTTCAACTGAAATGATGTCACTTGTTGGTGTCTGCACCTGCTGAACATTGCTGGGTGCCACTGATGGAACTGCTTCTACTGAAATGATGTCACTTGTTGGTGTCCGCACCTGTTCAACATTGCTGGGTGCCACTGATGGAACTGCTTCTACTGAGATAATGTCGCTTGTTGGTGTCTGCACCTGTTCAACATTGCTGGGTGCCACTGTTGGAGCTGTTTAATTACTGCTGATGAAATGTGTGAGACTGCTATTTGCACCTGTTGACCATTACTGGGTGCTACTGTTGGAACTGTCAACTACTCTGAGGAGTGCTACTTGTTTATTGAACTATTGAATGGATTTTATGTGAATATTTGTATAAACTGATTTTTTGTGTATTTACTGTTTATGAAATGTTATGAGACTCTTACCTGCACCTATTCGTCATTGCCGACGCTATTGACTGAATTGTTTAACCACATGATACTTGTGTAAACTATTATGTAAAATCACATGTATGCAAGCATTTGTATTCCTTACTTTATTTTATATATTAAGTTATCGAAGGGTCAGTGCAAAGCCAAAATTTCTTCAGCTATGTGATATTTACTTATTAAAATTATCTTTTATTTTTGTCTGCATTTTTTTTGGACGAATTTGGTGGTATTTTCACTACCAACGCTGGCAAAAATACCATCAAATTCTAGCCCGCGGAGGAGGGGCATATGAAAGGTGGCTACACTGAGTCACAGCGTCAGAGATTGCGCCAAAGAGTATTATTCAGCTGCCTTCACTGGCAGTAGTTGTTCAGAGAATGTCGATGACAGTAGTAGTTCAGAGGTTGCCGTGGGCAGTGCTTGTTGAGAGGATGTTGATAGCTTTACTAGTTGAGGCCATGTCGTGTGCAGTTGTTCTGATGGGCTAGACAGCAGATGTTGTTCGAATGGGGATGTTGTAATGATCAGAGTGTATTTTTCGTCAATATATATGAAGGTAACAAAAATTTTCTTATTTCAAATTTCCTAACTAACAATGCCTCTTGGTCACAGGTTCAGTCAACAAAGCATCTGGCTTGTGTTCACGTATTAGAGTGTAATTCTGGTTTCTATGTGCAATTATAGTATTTCTGTATTTTTTAATTACTTCAGTGTAAAAGGTGTTTAAAATATCTTGTCTTATTGAGGAAGAACCGTGCCAGATGTGTACGTTGAATCACACTTCCACACACAGAACAGCTACACTTGTGCTTTGTTGTCTCATAGCTTTTTGTTTCGTAGCTTTTATAGTTGCTGGGGACTTAATTAATTAATTGTGTTAACGGAAATTTCCTTTCATTCTTTGTTGTTATTCTATGCAGTCAGATTGCGTACTAATACTACTCAGGGCCAACCGGTTACGAGACTGCATAACCGGACAGACAGCGACTAAAATTAAAATTATTTGCATTTTATTTAATTAAGCCCCTATGCAAGGTGTCCTCGTCGTTTTAGGTCTTCCCCAGTCGCGAGTCATAGGCTGGAATTTTCCGTGCTCTCTAAGACTAAAATGAGCTCTAACATGGAAATTAAGCGTTTCCGGACCCATGTCCACATAACATTCTTTATTTGTGTGTGAGGAATGTTTCCTGAAAGTTTGGTCGTACCTTTTTGTAACACCATATATATATATATATATGGAAAACCATATATATATATATATATATATATATATATATATATATATATATATATATATATATGGTGTTACAAAAAGGTACGACCAAACTTTCAGGAAACATTCCTCACACACAAATAAAGAAATGTTATGTGGACATGGGTCCGGAAACGCTTAATTTCCATGTTAGAGCTCATTTTAGTCTTAGAGAGCACGGAAAATTATTATATATATATATATATATATATAAAGTAAAGGGGTACACTATAAGCAATGGTACTATTTATAGTAAGTATACATAAAGGGGCATTACACCTGTTCAAACACCGTAGCTGTACTCAATGGTTATTAGACAATACTCTATAAGAAGGAACCAAAAGAACACACTAGGACGAAAGAAGTCACTAAATGTTTCAAAGAAATGTTCATTTAAAAAAAAATCAATTATACATATGTTTTTATGTAACGTACATTTATTTCTGACTACCTTTGTTATAAAGTGGTGGTAATAGGAATGGAATACGCACCTATAGCTTATCGTGAGTTTTATACCTTGCGAATTCCCTAGTATCTTTACGGCGTATTTTTAGAGGCTGACAATGGTATACCTGATGTGTGGGTTTAGGTGGGCACTAGTTTTTGCCTGTCGTTCATTCATCGGCTTCCATGTCAAGTTTGCGTCCATCTTCTTATGATATATCTTAAGCCCCTCTTGTGCCATTGACTGAACTGCGATATATCATCTCCTCTTAAGTAGGCTCTTTTAGGTGACATGGAACAGATTGTGACGTCATCTTCGGCCTTCTAGTTTGAGTGGATGTTTTGACAGTTGCTGACAGTTGCTGACAGTTGTCCAAGGAGCACGCATGCTCGTGTGAGTATGTTTTTGAGGATACCAGACCCTATCTGTGATACATTTTTCGTTACTTTATTACTTATGTTGACTTCTCTTTTCAGAATAATCGTTACGAGACCAGTTAATAGTGCTGCTGTATTTTGTAACACGATTGAAGCGGGTGAGTAGGCACCCTCTCGTGTTGATTTGTGTCTTTGTGGTCACTTGTGGCATAATGTAGGTCCGACTTAACAAATAGTAGTGAATTTATCTGACATGTTTCGTATTGACATGCCATTAGGGTTGAGTACTTTAGGCATAGTTACGTAGATGTTTTTGCCCATTCGGTTTTACCGTACCCTAATGACGTATGTAACTATCACATCTATGCACTTTTTATCTGCAGTTAAGTGTTGTAACGTTGCTTTGAGGGGAGACGATTATTTTGTAGTGACTTTTCCACGATTACATGATTAAGAAGTGAGATATTTGGATATTATATGATGAAGTGTATATCATCCTGCACTTTGTTAAAGTTGGACGCGATGTAGTGTCTCATTTGATTTAACATTTCGTGGTAAGTACTTGAGTTTACCTCTTGGTTTTTACGTTCCCCTGCGATTGATATGGAACAATCAGCGTCCGGTTTCGTTGAGCACAATTCGATAGGTAATATACATAGTGACGTAGTTCTAACAGTATATCTGTTATTCGCGTGACTTCCTATAACAAGACTGCTGTTAATTATCTTCATTCCATAGATACCCCCGGAAGTATGATGTTAGGAGTGATGTGGGTTCCATCTTCCAACAGAAACATAAAAACCTTGTGTTATTGTTGAAAAAGTTGTGCTTTTTGGAAAGTTACCGTACACAATATCCACTTTTCGGTTGTGGTATCCGTGGTCTTATCACATGTTTACTTTTTATTTTTTACTTTTCATATTTTTATTTTTATTTTTACTTCTTACAGGCATCATCCTAGAGTGTTCTTTTGATTCCTCCTTGTAGAATATTGTCTAATAACCACTGAGTACAGGTACGGTGTTTCAATGCTGGTAATGCCCTTTTAATGTATCGTTTCTTTATGTATACTTACTATGATTGTACCATTGCTTATACTGTACCCCTTTACATTACCTGATTTTATATATATATATATATATATATATATATATATATATATATATATATGAAAGAATAAAATCGCTTCTTGGCTTTTGGCAAGATCAATGTGTAGTATTTATTAATGATAATATATCATACAACCACCAACAAATTTACAATCTTCCATATTAGAGGTACCACTTATTTTGGACCAAATATAAATTTTTTCATCGGAATTAATCTTACGTCTAGTCCTACAATTAAGTGACAATGGACCATAAGGTACTAGATAAGAACCTTCACTTAATATAATAATTTCGGCCAAATGTACAGTACGAAATGCTAAAACTTCACGTGATGTAAAACTTTCCAGACCAGTCCTAGAGATTTGTTATCTTCTTGCTCGTACCTGGTGCTGGAACAGTACCATAGGTGCCAGTAATATTAACCAATTGTTTATAGACCAGCATTCGTCTGCGACGGCGATATACAAAACGGCGACCCATTGTTGAACACTGCTATTCATATAATGAATGCGCGAAGTTGCATCAGCAGCTATTTATAGCTCAAGATACAAGCGCACGCTGCACAGAGTGGATAACATGCTGTGGCGGAGTCTGCAGGCCTGTGTATAAGGCGTTATCTCCATGTGTTAAAGGCTGCTTGAGAACTCAGCCACTCGACCTTAGTCTTTTTAAGGGCCGAGCGGCGTCGTTGATAAGTGGATTGCGTAACCACATGCAAGCATATCTACTGTGAGAGGCCCCTGAGGGGGGGCCAGGGAGCAGGCTACTGAGTGAGGTGTGGTGCTACAAAAGAATAAAATCGCTTCTCGGCTTTTGGCAAGATCAATGTGTAGTATTTATTAATGATAATATATCATACAATCACCAACAAATTTACAATCTTCCATATTAGAGGTACCACTTATTTTGGACCAAATATAAATTTTTTCATCGGAATTAATCTTATGTCTAGTCATACAATTAAGTGACAATGGACCATAAGGTACTAGATAAGAACCTTCACTTAATATAATAATTTTGGCCAAATGTACAGTACGAAATGCTAAAACTTCACGTGATGTAAAACTTTCTAGACCAGTTCTATAGGTAATGGTTGGATTACCTTTGCTGTTGTTGGTTGTCATGACGCATCTAGGACTGGAACAGTACCATAGTACCATAGGTGCCAGTAATATTAACCAATTGTTTATAGACCAGCATTCGTCTGCGACGGCTATTCATTATATGAATAGCAGTGTTCAACAATGGGTCGCCGTTTTGTATATCGCCATCGCAGACGAATGCTGGTCTATAAACAATTGGTTAATATTACTGGTATATATATATATATATATATATATATATATATATATATATATATATATATATATATATTCAGGGTAGTCCATTGATAGTGACTGGGCCAAATATCACACGAAATAAACATCAAACGGAAAAAACTACAAAGAAGGAAACTCGTCTAGCTTGAAGGGAGAAACCAGATGGCGCTATGGTTGGCCAGCTAGATGGCGCTGCCATGGGTCAAACCGAATACCAATTGCGATTTTTTTAAATAGGAACCCACATTTTTTATTACATATTCGTGTAGTACGTAAAGAAATATGAATGTTTTAGTTGGACCACTTTTTTCGCTTAGTGATAGATGGTGCTGTAATAGGCACAAACGTATAAGTACGTGGTATCACGTGACATTCCGCCAGTGCGGACGGTATTTGCTTCGTGATACATTACCCCTGTTAAAATGGATCGTTTACCAATTGCGGAAAAGGTCGATATCGTGTTGATGAATGGCTATTGTGATCAAAATGCCCAACGGGCGTGTGCTATGTATGCTGCTTGGTATCCAGGACGACATCATCCAAGTGTCCAAATGGTTCAAATGGCTCTGAGCACTATGGCACTCAACTGCTGAGGTCATTAGTCCCCTAGAACTTAGAACTAGTTAAACCTAACTAACCTAAGGACATCACAAACATCCATGCCCGAGGCAGGATTCGAACCTGCGACCGTAGAGGTCTTGCGGTTCCAGACTGCAGCGCCTTTAACCGCACGGCCACTTCGACCGGCTCCAAGTGTCCAGACCGTTCGCCGGTTAGTTACATTATTTAAGGAAACAGGAAGTTCAAAATGGTTCAAATGATGCTGAGCACTATGGGAATTAACATCTGTGGTCATTAGTCCCCTAGAACTTAGAACTACTTAAACCTAACTAACCTAAGGACATCACACACATCCACGCCCGAGGCAGGATTCGAACCTGCGACCGTAGCAGTCGCGCGGTTCCGGACTAAGCGCCTAGAACCGCTAGACCAACGCGGCCGGCCAAACAGGAAGTGTTCAGCCACGTGTGAAACGTCAACCACGACCTGCAACAAATGATGATGCCCAAGTAGGTGTCTTAGCTGCTGTCGCGGCCAATCGGTACATCAGTATCAGACAAATTGCACGAGGATAGGGAATCTCAAAAACGTCGGTGTTGAGAGTGCTACATCAACATCGATTGCACCCGTGCCATATTTCTATGCACCAGGAATTGCATGGCGACGACTTTGAAAGTCGTCTACAGTTCTGCCACTGGGCACAAGAGAAATTACCGGACGATGACAGCTTTTAGCACGCGTTCTATTTAGCGACGAAGCATCATTCACCAACAGTGGTAACGTAAACCGGCATAATATGCACTGTTGGGAAACGGAAAATCCACGACGGCTGCGACAAGTGGAACATCAGCGACCTTGACGGGTTGGCGGGTTAATGTATGGTGCGGCATTATGGGAGGTAGGATAATTGACCCCCATTTTATCGATGGTGCAATGTCTGCTGATTTCCTACGTTACTACTAGATCAGACGTCCCCGGATTTCTTTCTGTGGGGAAAGTTGAAGCATATTTGCTATCGTGATCCACCGACAACACCTGGCAACGTGCGTCAGCGGATTGTCAATGCATGTGCGAACATTACGGGAGGCGAACTACTCGCTGTTGAGAGGAATGTCGTTACAGGTATTGCCAAATGCATCGAGTTTGACGGACATCATTTTGAGCATTTATTGCATTAATGTGGTATTTACAGGTTATCGCGCTGTGGCAGCATGCGTTCTCAGAAACGATAAGTTCACAAAGGTGTATGTATCACATTTGGACAACCGAAAAAATGTTCAAACGTACCTACGTTCTGTAATTTAATTTAAAAAACCTACCTGTTACCAACTGCTCGTCTAAAATTTGAGCCAAATGTTTGTGACTATTACAGCGCCATCTATCACAAAGCGAAAAAAGTGGTTCAAGTAAATCATTCATATTTCTTTACGTACTACACGAATATGTAATAAAAATGGGGGCTCCTATTTAAAAAAAACGCAGTTAATATCTGTTTGACGTATGGCAGCGCCATCTAGCGGGCCAACCATAGCGCCATCTGGATTCCCTTTCAAGTTCGACAAGTTTCGTTCTTTGTAGTTTTTTCGTTTGACGCTTGTTTAGTGAGATATTTGGCCCGGTCACGATGAATGAACCACCATATATATGTATATATATATAATACCGTTACCTACTTTACATATGATCAGTCGGTTCGTTTACCCGTATTTTACTTTTTGACAAAGCCAGTAGAGACGGCCACGAATAACCAAATATTTTTACAGACAATGGATATACTGGACTGATGGTAGCATTTCTGTAACACTTCTGTTTAGTGAATTCTTCCATTAGGTTACTGGGGATTTCACATTATGCATGAATAACTAATTAATTTCTGATAACACATATTACTGTGTATCTTGCAGATTTTAATTGTGACTGAATTCTTTTTTTATTACGTAAAAAAAATTAATATGCAACACTTGCATCTTTCAGACAATGCGCTCTGTATTTTAATATGCACTTATTGCTCTGTTATAACCTTCACTGTATAGGCCTGAAGATGACGTAGTGTAATGTGGAAACTGGTAGCCTAAAAATAAAATCTAAATAACGGCGATTTTCATTGTTTTATAAGGTCTCCTTTTAAAGACCGACGTAGTGATAATATGTGGCTTAGAATTGGGCACAGGCCTTTAGGCCTTCAAATTAAATCACCAAAACAACAGTCTGTAGTATACTTAAATTTGGGCGCCCAAAAATTTAAGAAAAAGAGACTCTAGACATAAGCCAATTTCTCCATGGGCGAAAGTTGTGGACAAGCCATAAACCATTTCACAATCTCATCAAATGAAAAAAGGGGGAGTGAAGCGCAATTAAAAAAAATGAAACCCAGGCGGAAGGCCAGCGCCAAACTGCTTCAACCAACAGCAGGAAATGGAAACAAATCTCTGAAGAAAATAAAATTATTCTCACCATAAACATAACGAAGTGGAACCGGGCTCTTTACTTGACCGAGGAACCCGAAGAAGGCGTTGACTCAGCGTCCGGCAAAATCCTGTGGTGACGAAGTTTCAGTCGTCTGGTGCAGAAGTGGACACGACCGGTGCGCTTTGCCAAATCACGGCAAATTCTCCGGGAGGCTGGCTCAGCACCGTACGTCAACAGCCACACCGCTCTGCGTGGAGAGTGCCGACCGCTAACGCTCACGCCAGAAAAACGGTGCGCTGGCAATGCTGACCAGTTGGTCCCCAGGGAGCCCCTACGTTCCATCGGACACCATCTGTCATAAGCGATCAGTTGCGAGTGCCACGCTGCGTTTCGCACAACTCACTTCCGTCCTTCCACGAGAGAGGATACAAAAAGCCTTCTAACCGACAAAGAAAGTGCTCAACTCGCCGGGCGCGAGGTATCGAATCTGTGTACGGCTCAACCCCAATGCTGCACGCTAAAGCTGCAAATATTTAGACATGAAGAATAAACGTGTAGAATGTTAAAAAAGCTTGTTTTATATAAAAGATTTTAGAGTTTTAACATAAAAGACGAATGCATTACATTTCTGCCCTCCCTCGTACCTCATATGGGTACTAATTTCTTTTATCGTATAGTTAATAAGACAGAATGACTACTGTTGTTTTCGTAGCAGAGAGACAAAATATAATGGTAAAAGTATTCCGATAGCACCAGGTTAGGTTAGGTTAGTGTTGTTTAACGTCCCGTCGACAACGAGGTCATTAGAGACGGAGCGCTAGCTCGGGTTAGGGAAGGATGGGGAAGGAAATCGGCCGTGCCCTTTGAAAGGAACCATCCCAGCATTTGCCTGAAACGATTTAGGGAAATCACGGAAAACCTAAATCAGGATGGCTGGAGACGGGATTGAACCGTCGTCCTCCCGAATGCGAGTCCAGTGATAGCACCAGGATACAAGAGTACTAAATTACAGTGTGAATAAAATTAGATTTTCTTTGTGGACTACCAGCGTCGCCAAGTAAACATTTCATGACCGAGCACACGTTGTATTCCATGAATTTATAATGCGTTATAGAAAACACTACATATCTTACGTTGTTTTCCACGAATATGTTTATTTTTTTTTTTTCCAGTCCATTTCCCTAAAGGTAGAGAGGTCTGCTCGAGTGATGACCCGTTAACGGCTTCGCAACCAGAAACCAGTGGTGTTGCTAGTGGGGATGATCGAGTCATAATTGACGACGCAGCCATGTTCAAAACTTAAATACTTGTAAATACTGAAGATGGGGTTTTACAGTTACAGCACTTGCCTTACAATGATGAGAATCCGGCGGAAAAGCGTGGTAAGAACCGAGGTACGGCAATAATTTTATTTTAATTGTACGAAAGTATATCCCAATCAAAAAATACGTAGGCCTAATATCTTTATATAAGTGTTTGTTTGTGTGTGCACGGTATAGACGGCGACGTGCGTGAGATGTGCGGGTGCCGATACCAACGCCTTTCTTTCTCCCCTGCCACTGTCCGCCTGTATAACGATGTCAAATAAGCTTCCCGTTCGCAGTCTACGTGCAACCACGCTGTAGTTGTAGGGTGCTGTGGATGCTGCTCGCTACCTCTGGGCGTGTCCAAAGTAGGACGGAATCAGAGTTGTACGCTCTTCTTCTGTTCTCCAAAACCAATAAGAACATGAAGATGTCATTGTGGGGCTGTTCCACATAGGAAAGTAACCATGCTTCAGTTGCTTCCAAAATATTCGTTTAAGCTCTTAGGTATAGAGACCATGCACTACTACTAGTACTGAAGAGGTATTTACGGGCGCCAACAGGAGCTGCGTTCGTGGCCAACCTCAACTCGACTTTACGTCGATAGATATCTGGTAGACGCAAGAAATTCAGTACTATCTACCTGCATGACTATGGGTATACCTGCCTCGTGCTGTTTAGCGTTGTACACTGAGGTGAGAAAAGTCAAGGAATAGCGATTTCCACATATTCAGATGGCGGTAGTGTAGTGTACACAAATGATTAACTGGCTTTGAATGAGGAATAGTAGTTGAAGCTAGATGCATGGGACATTCCATCTCAGGAATAGTTGATGAATCCAACAACGTTGCAGAAACCGTGGTGTAGTGGATATGACACTAAACTGTTGTAAAGAGGGTCGTGAGTTCAAAACTCACCAGAAGTGTAAAATTTTAATTTCTATATTCGGTTCGAGTACATTCTAGAAGTATCCACAAATGTCAAGAATCATTGTACTGGAATCTTCTATAACTGTATATATAGCGTATGTGTTCTGGCTTTGTAAGTGCAAGTGCTGAATAAATCTTATTTAAGTGAAGTTAGTGCTCGTCCTTCATCTAACATCTCTGCTGAAGGTGGCTAATGGTAAATATGTAAAACCTTCTGGAAGATGTGTTATTCGTGTGGGTATAAGTGGCCATACATAGCCCTTAGAATTCATCGTCTTACAAGGGTGTAGTCATGACGTCATTCCCGGATGGGACCTTTTGAAAGCTTCTCAGGCAATTATAGATTGTGGTCGCTCGAAGATTATGCTAGACGATACGAGATACTGCGGACAGGAAGATGCTCATCCGAGTGTGTGGAGACTATGTGTGGTGGATGAAGTGATCATTCCTGCAGTCAGCGCTAGAAAGGTAACTGTCGTGTGTCATGCCATGCATCAACCCATGGATGTTGTAGTGGAATGTAAGTGAAGTATACCACTGAAGAATAACTTGGTCATCCAAGCGCCTGTCGTCTCGTTTAAGAACGGATTCGGTGAAATGTGAAAGTTAACTGTCGCCGAGAACCACAGATTCTTCCAAGACGCATGGGCGTAGCAAACGCTGAGCCGTTAACTGTAGAACAGCTCAGCATCATAGAAACCTCCCATGCCGAGTCTGTGGGCGAAATCAGCGCTACCACTACGAGACAAGATATTCTAGCTCGACTATCACCAGACTTCACTAAGGAACAACAGAAGAAGCTACTTGCCATCCATCAAGAGTTGTCTGAATGCTTTAATCCACAGGTGAAGAACAGATTAGACAAATCGACGGTGAAGCACCGGATTAGCACTGGAGACCATCAGCCAATAAGCCAGAGAGCCTACCGCGTGTCAGCAACGGAACGTCGAATAATTCGCGACGAGGTAGAGAAAATGAAGAGGAACGACATCGTTCAGCCTTCGCAGAGCCCATGGTCGTCACCAGTGGTTCCCGTCAGGAAGAAGGATGGCAGCTGGCGCTTTTTTGTTCATTACAGGAAGCTTAATAAAGTAACTAAAAAGGACTTTTACCCTCTTCCACGAACTGACGATACACTAGATTGTCTGAAGAGGGATACTGGCAAATCGAAGTCGATGAGGCTGATCGTGAGAAAACTGCGTTCATCACCCCCGAGGGCCTGTATGAGTTTAAGGTAATGTCGTTTGGTTTGTGTAATGCACCAGCAAATTTTGAACGGTTGATGGATAATGTTCTACCTCACCTGAAGTGGAGGATGTGTCTTTGTTATTTAGATGACATTATAGTGTTCTCAGATATATTTGATGAACACATAAAATGACTGAGGGCCATTCTTAAGTGTCTCCAACAAGGCGGACTGAAACTTAATCCAAGAAAGTGTCTCTTTGGAGCAAAAGAAATCAAAATACTTGGACACCTTGTGTCAAACGAAGGTGTGCGGCCAGACCCAGAAAAGGTGCGATCCGTAACGGAATTTCCTATTCCTGAAAGTATTAGAGATGTGAAAAGCTTCCTCGGATTATGTTCTTATTACCATCGTTTTATCAAAGACTTTTGAATCAAAGCCAGGCCACTCCAAGAGTTGTTAAAAGCCGATGAAAAATTTATCTGTGGTGGTGCTCAACAAGATTCTTTCGATGTGCTGCGAAAAGTTTTGACAACTGACCCTGTACTTGGTCTGTATGATGAGAGAGCACCTACAGAACAACACAGATTCCAGTGGGTATGGGATCGGAGATGTTCTGGTGCAAATTTCGGATGGAAAAGAGAAGGTTAGAGCTTGTGCTTCTAGGACACTTACAAAAGCCGAGAGAAACTTCTCAACTTCAGAAAGAGAATGTCCTGCTGTGGTCTGGGCCATGTGACAGTATCTCTATGGAAGGCCATTCACAGTTGTTACAGACCATCATTCACTTTGTTGGTTGACAGGTCTTAAGGATCCGAAAGGACGACTCGCCAGGTGGGCACTACGTCTTCAAGAGTATGACACTACTATAGTGTACAAAAGCGGAAGAAAACACCAAGATGCCGACTGTCTCGCTAGAAACCCTGTGCAAGACCATCAAGACTTTGATGAAAACAGTGACTGTCTCGCTGCACTCCAGCATCTCTCTCCTGAGCAGAAGAAGGACGCCAAGATATCTCAAATTATGCTAGCCTTAAATCGGTCAGATGATGTGAATGTACAATTTAAGGTAGTTAACGGATTACTTTTGGAAAAACGTGGCTACCAGTGATTCCTAAACACATGCATTTAGATGTTCTACAGAAATTCCATGACACACCTGAGGCCGGACATTTAGGACTTATTAAGACATCCTATAGGATCTGCAAGAGATTTTTCTGGCCAGGTTTATTTAGGAGTGTCCATCACTGTGTGTCGCACTGTCGAGAGTGCCAGAGGAGAAAGGCAGTTCCTCAGAAACCACATGGCCCACTCATATCAACGCCTTTCCAGCGTGTTGAGATTGACCTCCTCGGACGATTTCTAACGTCTGCTAGTGGCAATAGATGGATTATTGTTTGCGCTGATTATCTGACACGCTATGCCATTACAAAAGACGTGAAAACAGCGGAAGCATCCGAGATATCCAAATTCATCGTGGAAGACATTGTATTAAAACACGGTACAAAAGCCCCACGGTCGTTAATTATGGATTGAGGGAAAGCTTTTCAATAGAATCTTGTGACAGAGATAAACCCTCAGTGCAACATTACTCATCATATGACGACTGACAACCATCCGCAAACTAACGGTCTCACTGAATGCCTTAATAAGACCTTGCCCGACATGCTGTCAATGTTCGTCAATGTTGAGCAGACCAACCGGGAAGAGGTGCTAGCTTTCGTGACGTTTGCCTACAACACCGCCAAACAAGACACCACAGGATTTACGCCATTTTTCCTGGTACATGGGCGTGAGGCGACTACGACGATGGACACTGTGTCTCCGTTACATCCTGATGACGTGGACGACGACTACATCGGCCAGGTGTTAACCAGAGTTGAGGAAGCTCGGCAGTTAGCTCTATTCCGCACGCTGCAGGCTCAAGAAAACGCTCGCCGGAGGTATGACACGTGCCACCGCCCAGTTGTCTACCAGCGTGGTGACCTCGTCTGCATCTTCACTCCTGTTTGGAAGGTTGGTCTCTCTGAGAAGCTCCTACGGCGCTACTTTGGACCTGATAAGATTGTAATACAGTTGTCTGATATTACTTATGAAGTTGAAGATTTCGACCCCGACACAAGACGACGAAAGATCATAGATACGGTCCACGTCTTTCGAATTAAGCCTTATAAAGATCCTGCAACCCAGGGTAAAGTCGAAGCTCTAGCGACAGGCAGCAAGCGGAAAGGTGACGAAGAGCGTAGCGCCAAAGGAAGTTCTAGGAAGATCACCGACAGGGCGAACATCAGTCATCGGGAGTCGGAGTATGCAGGACCGATGACTCGTTCCCGGACTGGGACAACGTAACACCTAGACACTGTTCTCTTAAGGAGGGAGCAATGCCGCAGAAACCGCGGTGTAGTGGTTGTGATACTAGACTGTTGCATGGAGGGCCGTCAGTTCAAAACTCACCTACAATGTAAAATTTTAATTTCTATATTCTGTTCGAGCACATTCTAGAAGTATCCACAAATGTCAAGAATCACTTAATATTAAAAACAGTCTCGATCACGATTTATTTATCAAGGTGACCGGTTTCGACCACTACTGTGGTCATCTTCAGACCATTGAGTAGGAACCTCTTTCTGTTGTAGAACAGTTCACCTTGATAAATAAATCGTGATCAAGACTGTTTTTAATAGTAAATATTTGTAAGACTTTGATCACTGTCTCTCCCATAACGTATTCAAAAGTAATCAAGAATCATTGTACTGGAATGTTCCGTACTTGTATATATGCCGTATGTGTTCTGGCCGCAGGCAGTTCGCTCTGTGCTCTTGAATGTGGAAGTGTTGAATAAACCTTCGTTAAGTGAAGTTAGTATTCGTCCTTCATCTAATTACACCTTCTCCTACGTGACAATATTCTGAGATCCGCAGCGTGAAGAGAGAGCCGAAAATACAAAATTTCAGGCATTACCTCTGACCTCGGCATCGCAGTGACCGACGGCCTTCACTTAACGACCGAGAACAGCGGCGTTTGTGTACGCTGTCAGTGCTATCAGACAAGTAAAACTGTGTGAAATGACCGGATGTCTCCGTTGGGACAGTGTGGAGAAATTTGGCATTAATGGGCTATGGCAGCGGACGACCGACCGGAGTGCCTCTGCTAACAGCACGACGTCGCCTGGAGCGCCTCTCTTGGGCTCCTGTACATATTAGTTGGATCCTATACAATTTGAATACGTGGCCTGGTCAGATGAGTCCCGATTTAGTTATTAAGAGCTGATCCCACGAAGCCCTGGATCCAGGTTGTCAACAAGCTACTGTGCAAGCTCGTGGTGGCTCCATAATGGTGTAAGCTGTGTTTACATGGAATGGACTGTGTCGTCTGGTTCAAAAATGGTTCAAATTGCTCTGAGCACTATGGGACTTAACTTCTGAGGTCATCAGTCCCCAAGAACTTAGAACTACTTAAACCTAACTAACCTGAGGACATCACACACATCCATGCCCGAGGCAGGATTCGAACCTGCGACCGTAGCGGTCGCGCGGTTCCGGACTGAAGCGCCTAGAACCGCTCGGCCACTCCTGCCGGCTGTGTCCTCTGGTCTAAGTGAATCGATCATTGACTGGGTATGGCTACATTCGATTACTTGTACACCCTTAGCAACCATTTATGTTGTTAATGTTCCCAAACCACGATGCAATTTTTATGGATGATGAAGTATCTGCGCTAGTCCGAAAACCATTTATTGGACTCACCAAAACGAAACAATAATACACTATCCAAAAGAACAACCGACTCGATCCCAACTGTGGGTCGACACAAACACAAAATAACAAATAATAATAACAATAATAATAATAATAAAGACCCTTCTCCTCATGGGGAGCGAACAGGAACAGTTCTACAACGTCAAGAAGTTCGTCGACTATACCAAGAGATCGGCCTGGTGGAAGAGGCGTCTGGCCGTGGATGACGGGGCGGCAACTCTGTATCCTTCTGAGCGGTGCGTCGAACTCTTTTTTGCCGGCAGTGTTCCGCCTTCTAACGCCCGTTGGCGGATGTATCTGGCAGAACTATTTGCTATCATGTGCGTGGCGGAGCAAAGTAGTTCCTAGGCTAACTGCGACATCTAGCGAAGCTGTTCTGCAGGCTCTGCGAAAGGGTAGCGGTCCCTGGTGGCCGTTAGTGGAGACCTGGTGGTGTGTTGTGTTGTGGACACCGATACACGTAGGTTTTCCTGGTGAATACACACCCTGTGATGCAGGCATTCCGTGATGGTTGGACGTAAAGTGTGATGCCGTTGCAGTAGGCGCTACGATGTCCGAAGTGTGTGCCACAGCAGATGGCAATGCGACATGTAACCGGGCCGCAATTGTTCGCGATTGGTTTAAAGAGCATTCTGGACCAATCGAGTGAATGATTTGGGTACCCAGATCCCCCGACATGAATCCCATCGAACATCTGTGGGACGTAATCGAGAGGTTAGTCTGTGCACAATCCTGCACTGGTAACACATTCGCAATTACTTCTTGCAATATTTCTGCAAGGGATTTCCAATGACTTGTTGAATCCATGCTAAGTCGAGTTGCTGCTCTACTCGCTTATAGGATTTTAAGACACTTATTTAAGGGAACACTGACAGAATGTATGTATACGCAAAAAAAAAAAAAAAAAAACGAAGGAGCTATGAGAACTGGTAACAGATTGATATTCACAAAGTCGATACCAGGGCATAAAGTCCTTGCGAATTTCTTTCAGTGTACTCAGTAGAACAGTAACTAACAAAGTGCAGACAGGCGTGTGAACAATGTAATCAGGTATCAGCATTTGTGAGAGGACTCATAGCATGTCGGAAAATCGCTCATATGGATAGGATCGATGCCACTATTCGACGTGTTGGCAGGCTTCGGAAAACTATGACCCAAGACAGCGACAAGAAGGTAGAGGTCGACCTAGAGCGAGGCCAAAACGTAGGGACGGCGCCGTCAGAGCCCAGGATTCATTATTATCATCGAATCCTTAAGATTCTTCTTCTGAATCTGAGTCTGACATCTGGTTTTCCTACTATTTGTTTTATGTGGTCACTCCACTTCTCTTCGCTCTGGATAGTTACTCCTAGAGATTTTACCGTTTCTCATCAATAGTGTAGCTGCACAATAGTGGATTTCTTTTCCTATGTATGCGCAACATATTACATTTATTTACGTTCAGGGTCAAGTGCCATGGACTGCACCATTCATCAATTCTCTGGAGGTCATTCTGCAAATTGTTACCCTATCACGCTTCCCTGGAGAACTCCGAAAAGTACATGGTTTGATTTTGTTCCGTTAAGAGCGGAAGTTATATTTGAGCGATATGACTTCTTGCACTTGTAGTTAAAAACAGTTATAATAAAATGTACAACGAAACACGATATGAACATATTAAAAAAAATTAAAAACGAGATGCCGAAACCCTGATATATATAAAGGTTGAAGGACTGGTGGATAGTATCGATGGGGTAGGAGTGGCTGTTGGGTCAGAGGAGGGGGTGGAGTAGAGATACGGTACTGTTGAGGCTAATAGTGTTGGGGTATTGGGGGGAGGCTGGGGGGAGAATGGCAGAGAGGAAGAAAAGGTTAATAAGGAGATGTGGGGAGGGGTGTTATAAAAATAAGAGAGGAAATACATGAAGATCAATGGGAGACACGATACTGTAAGGAAAATTTGACAGAGCTCTAAAAGATCTGAGTCGAAAGAAGGAGGCTGCTGCTCTATAACTAAAAAAGCGTAAAACACGGCGTACTTTTGTGGTCGATATAAGCGCTCTAAATATAGTGATGTGCCGGATAAGAAAATATATTAACGCAAACGCACTTTCTGTTCCTTTTCATTCAGAATATCCCGCAGAAAAAATCGAAACCGATGCGATGACGGCGCATTGTGGTGGCAGTTTGAAGAACTATTCAATACCTTACGTACGTCAGATGTCAGGCATCTACGGTCGCAGGTTCGAATCCTGCCTCGGGCATGGATGTGTGTGAGAGCCATTTGAACCATGTCAGGCATCGTTGTGAGACAAACAAAAGCCACATAATTTAAAAATGACGCATGAAATGAAAGCTACAGGCTTCAAGTGATATCTTATTGTACTCTCTGGTAGAAGTTATGTCCCGATGTTATTAACTTATATAGAGAGTAATATTTAAAAGCCGATTTTTTCTAAGACGTCCGACTTATTTTGCAGACAGTATCGGAATTTGTCGTGTCAGGCTAGGCCATAATTTACACTGGATACAGTAACAGGATCAAATGAATGTATTTTCGAATATTTATGCAGCGGTGGAGAGACTTGCATATCATAAAGTGATGTGGAGCACTTCAAAATGAAGACGACCACCACAAGAACAACAACAGCATGTAAAGAATATACAGAAATGAATAAATTTCAGTTATTATGTGATTTGTTATTCACTTGTTAAAAACTCAAACAACCTGCATATCGAATTTGGAACTTAGCATGTTAGTTTAGGGATACATTTCAATACTTGTTCATTGTCATAAGTAATTATTTAAATAGTTTCCTCAGCTTATTACCTCTTTCTATTTCTAACTCACTGAATTGATTGCCAAACGAGGAATGTGTTTTATTCATAAAACAAAGATATAATGACCGGTATTTTAGCATATTTGCTTGTTTTACTATGAAATGTTTCAGTCGCCTAACTAACTACATATTTTGCGTGTGATGTGAGAAATAAAAGATATATTCAGTTCTAAAATGCTGGGGTATTCATTCCTTGTAAATGTCTGCTGATTCCTCCCACGTATTTGTGCAGCAAAATTATTATTCGATTTTCACTTTCTTCTCTTAAAATCTTCTCTACACAGGGAGAGCAGAAGTTATTTTGTGATTAGCAAAAATATTTCCTATCTGGTTCAGTAATCTGATAACTCTAATTTGAGTAAATTAGACGACAACTTTTCTGAAACATCCTGAAAGACGCAAGCTTATTTGGAAGATTAACTCAGAAACCGACTGAAGCAACATAAACTATCGAGAAGACAGCAGATAGCATTGAGCTTCGTTGCATAATCTTCTTGGTTACTTTTTCGTCTTGCTTATTTATTTATTTATATTTTTTACATCATCTTCACAGAAATCCTGCACATGTCTGACGAAGACAAAGATGTAGGCAGTGACTATGGTCTGAACATGGCTTAATGTAAGATGCTTTGCAAATAAATTTACTACGACTGATCACATCTCTGTTGTGCAAAAGACTTTAAACTGCGTCCCCATGCTGTTTAGAATAATTCTGAAAGAGTTCTTTTAACCAAAGGAATACCGTGCTGTCTACAGCCACAGTGGTAAGTAATTGCATTCCGGCACGCGAGCTCAGCATTTAAGCTATCGTTTCACATGATCTTGAAGATGCGTCACGGGCTGTGTCACGTTTTTGGTGAAGCTATGGGTTTTGTACTAAATCCTAGGATGACTCTAATAGCAGAATTGCAGATTATTTTGTTGAAGGTGTACGCAGTCAGCAAGTGCGAAGAACACTGCGCAGGTAACAAAATATATGACGAAAGAATACAGACACTTAAGTGTTTGTAAAAAAAAAAAAAAAAATACCTAAGTAACAGAGGCTTTCGTTCGCGGATGATATAGCTGAGAGAGCTCCGGTTGAAAGGAACCTATAAACAATCTTAGAGGCTACGGATACGATTCGAAAAGATGAGCATAAACTGCAAATTAATAAAGAAAACACAAAAACACTTTGTGCTCCGATGGATCACAATAACTTAAAATTTGGAGGAACAAAATAAGTGACATAAGATCAGACAAATAGCTAGGCAGTAGAACAACTGAAGACATAAAACAAAGACTTAGAGAGGCCACAGCAATGTTCATCAATAAAAGAAAATATTTCGTCTACACAACATACATATTGAGGTGAGGAGAAAGGTAGATAAGAGCTACAGTTGGAGCGCAGCAGCTACAGTTGGAGTGTAGCACTTTATGGCTGTGATGTGTGGAAAATGAGAAAAAAATGAATGAAATCTCCTCAACAAATTTAGATATTATGTAATGAATTTTTCCTCGTGACATATGAGTCTCAACTTTAGTTACAATAGTGATAGAGTGATAACTGGTGAAGAAATGAACTATACTGGGGGGGGGGGGGGGGGGGGAGAGGGAGGAAGTTTGTTGCATCTCTCTTATGACGACAACGTACAAGAAATCGAGCGGTCGGGACTAGTAAGTGGGCATCCAGGGCGGCCATGAAATGACAGGATAGAAAATTAGGTAAAACATTGTGAGTATATTTCGGCGTCCAAAATACAAGGGACACGTCTAGGGATGGAGTTACCAGATGTAGGCCAATCTAGGAGAATGGTCAACTAAATAAATGAGCAACAGAATGGGGGCGTTTCATGTTATGTTGGTGGCCAGTCATGGGGCGCAAAGCTCTGCCTCCCCAGAAAGACGTCTGTTTCCGTAGACGTCTGGAACACAAGAGAGAAGCGACTGTGTTCCTCACTGCAGAATCCTCCAGCGTCCACACACACGATTTCTATCCCACGCACACCATTCGCTAAAACTGATGGTGTGGATCCGCTTGCAGTTTCAGCAGAGGGCTAAAGGTGTCTCTTGCAAGCAGCTTTAACTGGACAGAACTGCCTGAGTTCTGAAAGAGAGGAAACGTGTGTCACGTAGGCACAACCGAAGTTGCTCTGGGACAAAACTTGTAAGGATTTCACTGTGGTCTTCGAAGTAAATTTTCAAAACCAATTCCCTAAATGCTCCTTAACTGGCTGCCACCCTGTATAGAACTGAAAGTTGTGCCGCAGCTGGAACTTGAAAACAGGTCTGCTGCTTACTAGGCAGATGCGTTAGCCATTACACCACCGTAGCAGTATAGGTAACACTGCTGCATGGACTACTCTAGTTCAGTGCGCTCCGTAACACAAAATTCAGTCCACGTCTTGAACCTCTTTTTCCCTCCATAAGGGGAGGTTTACTATGACCCGAGAGGGGCATGTTCTTTGAGATTTTTTTTCTGGGGATGTGTTATAGATATCAATGTCAAATTTCGTCAAAATGTTCATTGATATTTCCTCTACAAATTGAAATTTTTTCGACCGGAAATGTTGAAGAGCCAAGGCGAAAGTGGCGTCGGAACGAAACAAAATTTCGATGTAGACATCCACGCGCTGTATGTCACAGGTCAGCCGGCAAGTCTGAAATCAAAACTGAGTTTACGATAATGAAGTATATAAGATTCTTTAGGAGTAGTAACTCGCTTCAGTTGTATAGGAAAAAAATGGCGGCCATTTGAAAAAAATAGGGCTTTATTCATCGATTTTTCGACTTTGTCGGGCAAGTAAAAACATTTATAGTTGATGGATCGGAATAAAAGTGGTACAACTCCTAGACAATTTAGTTAGCTTCACCGGAAACAAAGAATCATGCCAATCGGTTCAGTAGATTTGAAGTTACCATACCACGAGGTAAAAAAAAGTCATTTTGAGGAAAACGCGTTTGAAGTTTTGACTACATATAAATGCAATATTATGCAACTTACGTTCAGTCTGCTATTCCGGGTCCAAAACTAGTCCTTCCTCTTCCTCATAGAGGACGTTCTGCTCGATCTGGGCCATCCTGCGCTGCTCCAGAGCCGCTCGTACGGCCGGTGAAAAGCGGTTTTCGGCCGCTTGAATCCGGTGGCCGTCCGAAAGCGTGGCGAACTGCGTCGAATAGAGTCCCAGCGTGACGCCCATCGTTGTAATGGTCTTCAGAATTGCTGAATACTCTTCATTGAAGCTGCTCACTGCCAAGAATGTCGCAATCTCGACAGTCATCGCACCAGAATGCAAATGCTTGGGGGCTAACTTCCAAACACAAGCGTTCCAACTTTCATTTGAATTTTGTGTGTTCCCTCCCAAGCACCGGTACAATAATTCGTCCTCCGAAAGGGCCACGTAAATCGGATGAATGACTTTTTGAACTTCTTTGGAGAGCGGCTGGTCGAGTTGATATTCGTCCAGACGTCCGGTAACCTCTTCAATGCGCCACTTGCACCAACTAGTTTCCCCAGCCGGACAATTTTGGTGTTGTGGGTGGTCATCCGTCGAACACTTGTGGAAATACGTTGCCCAAATTGCCTTCTTCATCTGTTCCGCCGAATTGGAATGCCGTCGGATTGCCAAGTCGTAGTACGCCGTAAGCTCGTTGATCATTTTATCAGTTTTAGTCATGGGCAACCACATAGAATAATTTTTCACATCTACAAAGTCGAAGTTCCCGAAAAAAAACTGGTGCATGGAAAGGGCCGAATTCAGGAAGGTGCATTTTTTTTTATTTTTGTTCAGCTGCGAATAACAAACATTTCCGTTCCGCATTCTAAAACCGTTTCGGGGGTGGATTCCCAACACTTTTATGGATCTAAAAACGCAATTTTATTAAAATTGATTTTTTAACCAAAAGATAGTAAACCTCCCCTTAAATGATTAGCATTACCGAGGGTCTCCAATACTGGAACAGCACCCCAGCCTTGTTCATAATGGGGACGATAAAAGTTGAGAATCGTTTCTCAAGGAAAGCTTAATTACATAAGATCTATAGGCCACCTACAACTCAGGAGATGTGATTTAGAAGAACAATAAAGTGAAGAACATATGAGTGGATTGGTCACACAATAGACGGTATAAGTTATACAAGGAATATTACAAGGGAAAGTAACAGGGGAAGACCATGGCTAGAATTTTTAAAACAAGCTATACGCAATTCAGGATTTCTAATTGCACAGAAATGAGGAAGTTTGCTTGTAATAGATCCAGATGGAGAGCTGTCATCCAATCGGAAGATTGCTAATAACTTGCACTTGCACTTAGAGATATCAGTGTCGTCTTTTTCGTATAGGAGCAGGCTGATATCGTCACGTACCAAAGGGATATTGTTGTTGTTGTCGTTGTTCTTGTCATCTTCAGACTGGAGAATGGTTTGATACAGCTCTCCATGCTGTTCTGTCCTGCACAAGACTCCTCATCCCTGAATAACCACTGCAACCTACGTCCTTTTGAAACTGTTTATTCGTGTTTTGGCCTCTATCTACAAATTTTTCCACCTATACTTCCACGCAATACTAAATTGGTGATCCTTTGATGTTTGAGAATGTGTTCTACTAACCGACTCCTTCTTTTAGTCTAGTTGCGCCACACATTTATTTTCTCCCCATTCCTTTTCAGTAACTTCTCATGAATGATGAGACGCATTTGAAGTTCACTAAGGATGGGCATATTGTCATAAGAAACATTGCAATAGCAGTTTCATTTGAAGAGGAATGGTCATCTCTAAAAAGAGAAATCACAGGTGGTTGACAGACAGACGGCAAGGCAATAGAAGAAATACTTCAAATGATCAACGAAAGGAGGAAGTATAAAAAACGTTCAGAGGAAGACAGGAATACAGGATCGTAAACTTGTTAGGAGTGAAATAAAGAGTATGTGCACGACAGCCAAGCTGAAATGACTCAGGGAAAGATGTGAAGAAATCGAAAATAAAATGATCGTCGGAAGAACTGACTCAGCATACAGAAATGTCAAAACAACTTATGGTGAAATTAAAAGCAAAGGTGATAACATCAAGAAAGCAATGGGAATTCCACAGTTAAATGCAGTGGAAAGAACGGGTCGGTCGAAAGAATACACTGAAGGCCTCTGTAAGTGGAGGACTTGTCTGATGACTTGATAGAAGGAGATGTTGAAGTCGGTAAGGAAGACATAGGGGATCCAGTACTAGAGACAGAATTTAAAAGAGCTCTGGCAGACTTGAAATCAAATAAAGCGGAGGAAATAACAGTCCTTCGTGATTTCTAAATTCATTCGGAGAAATGGCAAATATACAACCATTCAGGTTGCTGTTGAAACCTTCCCGTCTCCTCTATATCTCTTTTTTTTTTTGCGCAACCTTCCCTTCTACAATAACCTATGAAACCTTTCCATAGGATTTTTATTTCTTGATTAATAATAAGAAATGAAATCTACCCTTTGAAATTTATTCCCTTTCCCAATCTTCGCATACAAATTTAATTGCTGCTTTTTAAAAGTGATTTTCTGATTATTTCGACGAAACATAGAATGTGTCGTCGTCGTGGCCCTCAGTCGTTATCTGCAATAACCCAAAACTGTTCCTTATCTTTTTTACTGTTACTGGATCGCCATCTGACTGCTACATCGAACTGCGACATGAATGTACTTACTCTGGTTTACTATACACTATTAACTGCTGGTGGGCTGTCATAATAAGTGGCTGTATTTATTACCAAAGCTGACGTTATTCTTTAATATCAAAGCTGACGTTATTCTTTAATTAATTTGACTGAAGTTGCGTAATTCATAGTTACACTTTTTCTTGACAACAGTAAAATTTTTGCACAGTTATCGTTGATGGTTTTTGGGATGGATTATAATCAGTAATCCAAAATTGCTGGCAAAATTTAATTATATTCTAAAACGGCTTCAAATATTTACTGTTGGTAATGAAATGATTTTACAAACGTTCAAATGGGATTTACTTTTTCAATAATCTTACAATTAGCATTGCGCAAACATACCTTCAGTAGTCTTGAGTTTCGCAAAGAAAATAATTCAATAATATTAGTTCCTCTTATGATAATAGTTAGTTGATGTCTCTGTACATCCGTTTATAATCTCTTGTAAATCATAGCTAGTGGCTGGCAGGCACACCACTCCTCTCAACCTCTCGCTTCAGACCTGCTACCGACTCGCTTCACTTCTCGCTTACTACTGACTTCCTACGAACGCTAAAGTGCGGTCTCTCCTGCCAACAATGCTTTCTGATGCAGACAATCCCTGCTACCATTACAAAATGTATCAATGCGCGGTCTTCCTCGCTCTTTTCTTAAAATGTATCCTTACGCGGTCTCTCCCGCCATTTTTAAAATTATATCAATTTGCGGTCTCTCTTGGCAACAATACTTTGGTGCAGACACTCCCTGCTACCACAATTATTTCCAACACGACAAATATTAATTATTCCTACTTAATCCTATTAATAAAATATAAACATCTTTCAGAAATTGTGGTTTGACAATAGATAATAGAAATATACACGTCTCTGTGTAGAATCTATGACACTAGAGACGAACTATCAGACTTTCGGGCACAATGCCGAAGACAGGAAGGGAAGATACGTATGTAAATTATCGCTCCATCGTCTTAGTATCTTATTCATCTAAGCTTCTCACAAAAATAATATACCGGAAAATGTAAAGAAAATTGAGCTTCTTTTAGACGATCATCAGTTTGGCTTTAGAAAAGGTACGGACAGCAGGGAGACAGTTCTGATTTCGTGCTTGATAACGAAAGCAAAACTGGAGAAAAATCAATATTCGATCAATGGGCTAGCCTTTCTAGTAAAAGGGTCCGACAATGTGAAAGGTTGCAAGGTGTTCGAGATTCTGAGAAAAATATGAGTAAGCTACAGGAACGGACGGGTAATGAAGAGGATGATTCAAAAATCCCTTCACATTTCCTTGAAATCGCTAAGCAATGTCTCTTATCTTCTGCAGATACTCCTGAAGAATGCTCACAACTGCAGAAGGAGTAGCTATTGCTACGGATCGACTGAGAGGGAAGACCTACTAAGAGGTCCCACAGGACTTTCTAGGGAAGTTTAGAAGGCCAGGCCCATCTAGGCAAGCTATCAGGGATTTAATGAATAAGTTAAAAACAACAGGCAGGCAGTATTGCTGATGGAGTACATTCTGGGAGCCCAGTAACATCACTAGAGATCATAGACGTTATACAGAATGCTATCAACCGCAGACCAACCACCTCAACATGGCGGCTCAGTAGGAAGCTAAATGTCCCGCAAACGACTGAGTGGCGGACACTACGATTCACGCTGAATAAACGTGCATACCACATGCACACTGTGCACCACCTTGACCCAGAAGACATAGCTGCTCTTATTGCCAGGTGTTCAGACCTGCTAAAAACAATCGAGGACGAAAATTTAATGGAAAACGTTCTGTTCATTGATGAATCCAAATGTCACACGTGTGGCCAGATGGGTAGGAACAAATGTCGCATTTGGGCGAATGAACAGCCAAATGTAGCTCAGGAGTGGGAACTCGACACACCTAAAGTGAATGTGTGGTTGGGAGTGAGCAAAACAGCCGTATACCGAACTTACATGTTGTCGGAGGGACAATTACAGGAAAAATATGTCTAGACATGTTTTAACAGGATCTGGAACCGCAACTGGGTCAAAGACTCTGTTGTTTCCCACCGAGATTGCGCACTTCCGCACTTTTCAAATATCGTTTGGGAATCTTGGAGGAGGCAGTTGCTGGCAGATAGATTGGCTGCGCACCACCTAGACTATGCGATGCCCGCTCTCCTGACTTGACGCCCTTGGACTTTTTTGGGGGGTAGGGGGTGGGGGGGGGGCGTTTACAAAGTCAACTGTATACCAAGTAATGATTAATAGCCCAGACCTGCTGATACAGCGGATAACCGATGCAACAGGAGCAATAACATAAGACATGTTGCGACCGTGTTTCGTGCCACGCAAGAGAGGTGGGAGCTGTGCGTAAATTTCGGGGTCATCACATTGAAATGTATTGACGTGTGTCCCCCATGTGGCGCGTAATGAAGCTGTAACTCCCATATTGTGAATAAACATGTGTTTCCGCAAAATATCAAGAGACTTTTGAATTACCCTGCACAATATGTACAAGGACCAAGGGGAAACAATAAGACAGGAAGAATGAACTGTTCAGAGTAAAAATGGTGGAAGACACAGATGCAGTTTTTCACCGCCACTGCACAATCCGTACATCAAAGAAGCAATAACGGAGATAAAAGGAAGGTTGAAGAGTGGGATTGAAATTCAAAGCGAAAGGATACCAGTGATCAGATTCGCTGATGACATTGCTAGCCTGAGTGAATCTGCTGAATAGAATGAACAGTCTAATGAGTACAGAACATGGATTTAGAGTAAATCGAAGAAAGTAATGAGAAGTAGCAGTAATGAGAACAGCGAGAGTGGAGTGGAGTGGTGATCACGAAGTAGATGAGGCTAAGGCATTCTGCTCCGTAGGCAGTAAAATAACCCACGACGGACGGAGCAAGGAGAACATAAAAAATCGGCAGAAAGGGCATTCCTGGCCAAGACAAGTCTACTAGTATCAAGCATAGACCTTAAATTGAGAAAGAAATTTCTAAGAATATCCGTTTGAAACACAGCATTGTATGACTGTGTGAAAATTGGAACAGAAGAGAATCGAAGCAGTTGAGATATGGTGCTGTAGAAGAATGTTGATAACCAGATGGAATGATAAGATAATGGATGAGGAGATTCACTGCAGAGTCGGCAAGGTGAAACACACGGAAAACACTGACAAGAAGATGGGACAGAATGGTAGGACGTGTTAAACCTCCATGGTACCAGAGGGAACTGTAAGGTTAAAACTGTACTGTAGGGGAAGGTTGAGATCGGCATCCTTATAGCAAATAATTGAGAACGTAGGGTGCAAGTGAAATGAAGGGATTGGGAGGTTTGCGCATGTGGGGAATTAGTCTTCTGTAGCTTACAAAATTTCAAAAGCTTCTATTCTCTTCTTGCCTGAATTGTTTGTCATCCACATTTCACTTCCGTACATGGCTACACTCCATAGAAATACCTCCAGAAAAGACTTCCTAACACTTAAATCTATCTCCGATGTTAGCGAATTTCTCTTTTTGAGAAACGTTTTCCTTGCCATTGCCGGTCGGCATTTTACGTTTACTCTACTTTGGCTATCATCAGTTGTTTTACTGTCAAAATTCTTCTAGTACTTGTAGTGTCAGGTTTCCTACTCTAATTTCCTTAGCGTCTTCAGATTTAATTCGACAACATTTCATTACTCTTGTTTTGCTTTCGCTGATATTCATCTTAGATCCTCCTTTCAAGACATTGTCCACTGCATTCAAAAGCTCTTCGAAGTCCTTTGCTGTCTTTCACAGAGTTATTGGTTTAATACTGAGAACTTGAAGTCCAGATGAAATCGTGAGGAAATTTCTGACCAAGGCAGTGAGGACAAAGCGTGGAGGATTGTTGTCAGCGGGCAACCTTGGCATAAATCACGCTTTATCGGAAACGGCGGCGTCTGTTGACAGTTGACCTTAAGCAGGGAAGGGGTTCTTGATATGGAATCCCTTATCAGTTTAGTAAAGGGATGAAAAAAGCCCACCGTACTTATTGTCATCAAAAAATAGCTTTCTATTAAAACAACAAAAGACACTGTTAATCTGTTCTTGCAATTGCAGGTAAGGTTAGTAACGTCTCCATATTCCACTACAGAATGTAACCTGGCAGTTCTGCCAGTGCACTGCGTTTCTTGCACATTGGAGAACACATGTTTTGCTGAGTTTCGCGTAGTTCGTACACCAGACGGCACATGTGAGGTAAGTACCTTGCTATCAAAGTTAAGAGTCTTTACAAAATTTCAGAAAGTGCTGTTTCGAGGCTCGTTTTATTTAATAGGAAACAGATGAGATGCCACATACCATTGTCTTTTTATGTATTTGTATTAACTTCTTATTTGGGCTCTTGCATCCTCTTTAGCCATGTAAAACACATGTATACACCCGATGCTTAATCGTACGGAGAAAATACGTAAGTATATATTTAAATATTTAAAAGCTCAAACTGTCGCAATTTGTACTTTTAAGAAAATTATCAGTCACTTTGTAAAGGCGAGTGTCTCTAGTAAAAATATATAAGATACTGATTGGCGTGGTGTCCGAATACTCATGAATGATTTAAAAATCTTGCACAGTTAAATTTGGGATACTTAAATAGGGTGTTATTAACTTCAGCTTCTAATTCAAAATCAAATTCACATGCAGGATCTGTAAATGTTGATTCTCTGTAAATGTAGAGGAAAAGATGCGTAGATAAAGCGAAGTCCAGTGATGATGGAAGTTGGTGATATGTCCAAGTGTTTTTTTAAACCAGGGCCTTTTAGGAAGTTAAGACTGAAAAGCCGCAAAATATACACCTTTCGTTTGATAGGACACGCTCCACATGACTTGTCAATTATGTTTTCCGTGACTCTCGATCCGAAGAAAGCACTCTAGATACGGCAGTTTCAATTCGAGGGCTTGGCTAAAGTTGTAGTACGAGATTTGATATTCCTGGAGCAGAATGGAATTTAAATCGCCTCCCCTTGTTATGCAGGTTCACTGATTGCTGAGTGGGCTGATCATCTCGCTTTGGAAAAGATATATCTCCTTGTTTCTCGTCCATTACATCCACAGTGGACATCTGGACTATAACATCTCTAACAGTAGCAAAGTCATAGCCTGGCTCACTCGTAATGCCTAGAGAGTCCGCATGAGATGAGAGAGGCAAAGTGATCGCTGCTGGTATAGACGCTGATGCGCTGAGTAGCCAGGACTCCATCTCTTTACCTGGCTTTTCTTTACGGTGACCGGAGTAGCACGAAATGGTTTTTACACTCCTCATAATTAGTGTGTGGAATAATTATTTACAGACAAAAATTCAGAAGGCTTTAGTACACTTCTACGAGTCTTTCTTGTGTTCATTGTACGTAATTTAACATCCATAAAGGAATCATGAAATAAGTTGAATATGTGGCGATGACTGACGCATTGAATTTTCAAACATTTTTAAAGTTAATTTTGATTAGGGGGATTCAATGACTGTAACTGACATGGCTTAAGTAATTTTTAAGGACAATAAAGAGCAATTGCAGGTTGTTCGTCTACTGACTAATGGAACAGTAGTAAAACTGGCTTCAGCACGCTAGTATTTCCGATAAATGAAGAAAGACGAAAATAGTAGTCAGTTAAAGGTAATCCACAAGATGGCAATTGTAAAGGTGATTCTTGGAAACTGTCAAATTACTCCTTTCTGTGTGAAGTGCCTATTTTGAGGTGTGATATGGTGTTAGTTATGTCTAATCAGTAAAATGTCGTTGTGTCCACTGTTGTGCCAAGAGCATTCATATGGTTCAAATGGCTCTGAGCACTATGGGACTTAACATCTTAGGTCATCAGTCCCCTAGAACTTAGAACTACTTAAACCTAACTAACCTAAGGACATCACACACATCCATGCCCGAGGCAGGATTCGAACCTGCGACCGCAGCAGCCCCGCGGTTCCGGACTGCAGCGCTAGAACCGCACGACCACCGCGGCCGTCAAGAGCATTCAATGTTGCTGTGTCCATTTAGTGTGTTGCTAGCAAAGGACATGTAGAAAACACACAGTTTTGCTAGCAGGCTGTTTTCATACGATTAGTTTCGTAGACGGTACACAGACATCATTAAAACTATTCATGTAGTTCTAATACATGCTCTTTTGTATTTAATGCAATGTGTCGGTATGTATCTTGATAGCTAAGTTGTATCGTGATGCCAGCCGATGAGGCCGAGCGGTTCTAGGCGCTTCAGTATGGAACTGTACGACCGCTACGGTCGCAGGTTCGAATCCTGCCTCGGGCAAGGATGTGTGTGATGTCCTTAGGTCAGTTAGGTTTAAGTAGTTCTAAGTTCTAGGGGACTGATGACCTCAGATGTTAAGTCCCATAGTGCTCAGAGCGATTTGAACCATTTTGTATCGTGCCTGACATCATGGTCGTAGTACATCGGTTTCATCCATCATTGGTGTTATTATAACGTTTTTTGCTTCTAGTAATGATCTGTTATTGAAAATAATTCGATTTTCATCTTGTCAGATGTGTCTTTAGTAATACATCCAATTAACAGACTGCACACTTTTTAATTACAAACAGATTTTTTTTTAAACTGCTGTTTATTGACATTCACAGGGCAAATTATTGGTATGGAAAATGAACTGCAAGGAAGAAAAAGCTGACAATGGGTCTTTTGCTAGTACATAACGTGGATAAAAATCAGTTAACTGTTTTGCAGAGTTACTGCCGTGTCTACGGGGATTTGCGGCTACACACGTTACTGCAGAGCCTGCGTGGTTGCCTGCCGGCAGGCGTACGTATGCTGCGGGGCGACAGCACAGTTGCAGGCCGGCGAACAGAGAACGCAGTTGGGAGACGTGGTCGCCGCATCTGCCGCACTATTTTGCTACGCCGGTCACGTGAGCGGAACTAGGACTTCGCTCAGTATCCTTCCCCACGTCTAGTTTCACCGGGCTGCGCGACCCCACGTGATCGAATTTGACTGAAGTAATGGCAGACTTACTTAAGGATCAGACATAAAAACACACAAGAAGATGAAGGTAGAACACAAAGTGTTAAAACTTCATCTTATACTAGAAGTTAAGAGTTTCCACTACTTCGTCCACGAGAGCAAAGTGGAGAGCGAACCGGCGTTCAGCCGGTGAGTCAGCTTATCTACTGCTGAGCCGACCTCTTTCGAGCAAGTACAAAGAGCGAACCACCCGTCTTCGGCGGCTAATGCTCGTTTAGCTAATTCACCACACAGCGAACGGACCTAGAACGTCTTGGAAGTGTACGTTAACCTGATTAGAACTTTGATATGAAGTGGTTACTAGTCAAATATTGTTTTTCCCCTCCCCCCCCCTACCCGCCCCCACCATTACCACCCCCACCACACCCCCAAAGGAAAGACTGATAGTCTCAGATTACAACCAAAACTGTATGTAAATAGGGTATACCAAAAATGACGGCATTTTAATGCACAATGCAGAACGTTCAAAAACAATCTTGAGTAATAAAAGCCCGCAACTCGTGGTCGTGCGGTAGCGTTCTCGCTTCCCACGCCCGGGTTCCCGGGTTCGATTCCCGGCGGGGTCAGGGATTTTCTCTGCCTCGTGATGGCTGGGTGTTGTGTGCTGTCCTTAGGTTAGTTAGGTTTAAGTAGTTCTAAGTTCTAGGGGACTTATGACCACAGCAGTTGAGTCCCATAGTGCTCAGAGCCATTTGAACCATTTTTGAGTAATAAAATATGGGAGCAAGTCTAACATTTTATAGAATTCGGCGTTAAATGTGAATGTGACAATGACACGTAGAACAAGAACTAAATAAATTTATTTATTTCCATATGAGAAACTATGGTAAAAAAACTGCAGGTGAAAGCCAGGAAATAAACTCGGCTGAAGTAGTACCAACCCTTAGTTATAGAATTGAAACATAGGCGACAACGAGAATCTAGAAATTAGGTTTCGAAGAAGAATGGAAGAATGTAAAAGAGAAGATCGTAAAAGAAATGAGAATATAAGGCAGCACTTTACGCATATATAATCTAACTGAAGAAAATGGAAGAAAATAGGAGAAAATGGAAGGAACCTGTATAACATATGGGTGAATGTAGACTCCTGGTAAAGGCTCTCCATTACAGATTCACTGGAAGAAGACATATAGAAAGACCATGCAGGAGAACTGAGCGCCATAACAAACAATATGTCTAATACATGAACTGAAGGAGAAGCTGAAGAAGGAGGTATTGTGTCTTTCGTCGGGGTTCTTTAGAAGAGAGTTAAGTACTGTGTATAGGGTACTCGGAAAATCCCGTTACAAACTTCTAGGACTCGTAGAGGGCAACGAGTAGGAACCCATGTCCGTTCAACGACGGTTTCAGTGCAGATTTTTACCTCATCCGCTTCTACTTGAGGAAATGAATCAGACGTGATCCTGTATATTTATTAGGTAATAGTTCGAATGGAAACATGATGAAATATCCACTTATCACTTTAAGCATATTTGTTTGTATTAACACTTAAACATCACATGTTTACTTTATTACAAAGCAAAAATAAACCAAGCGTACAGAACAGTAGTGATGCATTAAAACAGCGGGTCGATGTGGCCATCACCAGCGTTGTTACTGACACTGCACCTATGAAGAAAGTTCTGGTACACTCTTTCTATCCCACCTGATGTCTCTTCAGTTTGTAGCGCAACAACCAGAACTCATGCATGGAAATCATCTTCTGTCTGTACAGGGGTCTCGTAAATTAAGCCCTATGATACGACGTTAAGTGAGATCAGGTGACTGTATGATGTAGTACACGTCATCGTGTCTATCCTGTTTCATACCAGGTCAGTCAAGTCTGGGACTTTTCTCTTTCCCTCAGCAGATGTGGACGCATTACATATACGAACTGAAACAGTCATAGAATGGAAACAATAAGTTTCCAGACAAGGGTTCCCATTCAAAATACTACGTACTCACTCCATCCTAAAAGACCTAAAGTTTGTAATGGGAATTTCCGAACACACTGTACACTGTATAAATCATGTGAACTATTACATAGTACTTAAAATATTTTATGCATACCCAGTACAGCAAGCACTACTGTGTCTATGTAGAAAATATAGATGTTCATTATCGGAAATCACCTACTTTGGAATTGTTTTTTAGATTCTTTATTGTTTTCTTAATTTACTTGCAGGCTGACAGAAGACAAGTTACTCTCTTACCTATTTTTCGCATACAGAAAATTATTGGCTCTGAGCACTATGCAACTTAACTACTGAGGTCATCAGTCGCCTAGAACTTAGAACTAATTAAACCTAACTAACCTAAGGACATCACACACATCCATGCCCGAGGCAGGATTCGAACCTGCGACCATAGCGGTCGTTCGGTTCCAGACTGTAGCGCCCAGAACCACACGGCCACTCCGGCCGGCAGAAAATTATTAAAGACTTTATTACAACTGGACGCACCTTGGGCATCACTCCAGAAAGTTAACGTCCTGAGCAGACGTTGCTGGATCCTGGTAGGGCGCTAAAAGTATGAGGTATCTTTGTGTTTCTTAGCTTGTAGAAACGACTTGTTGGGAGTTGAATTGGCAGCGAGCCCATCTAAATCTTGCCGGGCAGATCCACAGCTGTACAGGGAAGACAGGGCAGCCCCTCGTTGGGACAGGGCTCCAGCAGAACAATGCTGCGATACCTGCCACAGTGCCAGCAGACGCCTGAGCAGGGCCGACGGTCTAAAGGAATGCATCTATACAGTGGAGTCGTAAACTGGGCATTGTGTGCAGAGCCAAGAATAATAAAACTTCACATGCTTTTGTGTTCGCCGATATTGCAAGAAGGCCAGTGAGCCACTACCCTTGGCTGCTCCTGTTGTATAAAAAAACTCCGGCATCTGAGAAATGTTTAGAGATGGAATCTTTATTACAAATGGCTCTGAGCACTATGGGACTTAACATCTGAGGTCATCAGTCCCCTAGAACTTAGAACTACTTAAACCTAACTAACCTAAGGACATCAGACACATCCATCCCCGAGGCAGGATTCGAGCCCACGACCGTAGCGGTCGCGCGGTTTCAGATTGACACGCCTAGAACCGCTCGGCCACACTGGCCAGCAATCTTTATTACACCTTATACACTCCTGGAAATGGAAAAAAGAACACATTGAAACCGGTGTGTCAGACCCACCATACTTGCTCCGGACACTGCGAGACGGCTGTACAAGCAATGATCACACGCACGGCACAGCGGACACACCAGGAACCGAGGTGTTGGCCGTCGAATGGCGCTAGCTGCGCAGCATTTGTGCACCGCCGCCGTCAGTGTCAGCCAGTTTGCCGTGGCATACGGAGCTCCATCGCAGTCTTTAACACTGGTAGCATGCCGCGACAGCGTGGACGTGAACCGTATGTGCAGTTGACGGACTTTGAGCGAGGGCGTATAGTGGGCATGCGGGAGGCCGGGTGGACGTACCGCCGAATTGCTCAACACGTGGGGCGTGAGGTCTCCACAGTACATCGATGTTGTCGCCAGTGGTCGGCGGAAGGTGCACGTGCCCGTCGACCTGGGACCGGACCGCAGCGACGCACGGATCCACGCCAAGACCGTAGGATCCTATGCAGTGCCGTAGGGGACCGCACCGCCACTTCCCAGCAAATTAGGGACACTGTTGCTCCTGGGGTATCGGCGAGGACCATTTGCAACCGTCTGCATGAAGCTGGGCTACGGTCCCGCACACCGTTAGGCCGTCTTCCGCTCACGCCCCAACATCGTGCAGCCCGCCTCCAGTGGTGTCGCGACAGGCGTGAATGGAGGGACGAATGGAGACGTGTCGTCTTCAGCGATGAGAGTCGCTTCTGCCTTGGTGCTAATGATGGTCGTATGCGTGTTTGGCGCCGTGCAGGTGAGCGCCACAATCAGGACTGCATACGACCGAGGCACACAGGGCCAACACCCGGCATCATGGTGTGGCGAGCGATCTCCTACACTGGCCGTACACCACTGGTGATCGTCGAGGGGACACTGAATAGTGCACGGTACATCCAAACCGTCATCGAACTCATCGTTCTACCATTCCTAGACCGGCAAGGGAACTTGCTGTTCCAACAGGACAATGCACGTCCGCATGTATCCCGTGCCACCCAACGTGCTCTAGAAGGTGTAAGTCAACTACCCTGGCCAGCAAGATCTCCGGATCTGTCCCCCATTGAGCATGTTTGGGACTGGATGAAGCGTCGTCTCACGCGGTCTGCACGTCCAGCACGAACACTGGTCCAACTGAGGCGCCAGGTGGAAATGGCATGGCAAGCCGTTCCACAGGACTACATCCAGCATCTCTACGATCGTCTCCATGGGAGAATAGCAGCCTGCATTGCTGCGAAAGGTGGATATACACTGTACTAGTGCCGACATTGTGCATGCTCTGTTGCCTGTGTCTATGTGCCTGTGGTTCTGTCAGTGTGATCATGTGATGTATCTGACCCCAGGAATGTGTCAATAAAGTTTCCCCTTCCTGGGACAATGAATTCAATTTCCAGGAGTGTAGCTAGGACTAACAAGCGATGTAGATAAAGATCTTTGAGATTCTGTCTGTTCCCTTGTTGCTGTGGGGACGAGACATGACTTCAGAGAAAATCTTTACCCCATCGGCGGAAACTTAAAAAAAGGCAGTAATTGGCTGTTTCTTTTTTTCAGAGACGCAGGTTTCTCAACACTTGCCCTGGTTCGACATGAGTTTGTGCTGTCGTGTGGGACAGGAGATTTAGCGCCTCTACAGCCTGGTAATTGGCTCAAGACGGTGTGAAGACGGTGTCGTTCCTGCACTTTGCAGGAAAACGGAATTTTTTGTGTATAGGTGGGAAGCTCTCAGGTGCTTTAGACTGGTAAGCACTTCTGGTCGAAGCTCTGGCATGTGTGGTTGGTACTTGGGAACTGTCCTAAGATTGACTTCACTTGCAAGTAGTTTAGACTGGGGAGCCTGTGGTGAAGTTCTTAACTGTACTGACAGTATGACTTCAAACGCCTTGAACTACTACTCGTTTTCCGAGGGGACACTTATTCATTTTTTGTTTACCAGTCTTGACGTTAGATATGCTTGTGCGCTCTGTCATATAAGCAAGCCAAATTGGTCCTTGGTACGACCAGCGAGCGGGTATGTCACACACTGAAATCTTCCGTGATTTCAGGGCTCTGGTAGAGAGTAAATTGCGATCCGTCCTCCTAATCGCTAGACCGTGAGATTTTTGCATTTCTTTCGTGGCCGCGATCTATTCACAGGTGCCGACGCACGTCTCACCTCCTCCGCCGCACACATCCCGCCAGCTGCAAGTCACGTCGCCGCACAAAGTAAACAGGGTAATATACTGCCGCTTCGGCTTTGACATGGTGTACAGATCTCAATCGCCAATTGCTCTCAGCTGCACCTATATAGAGAAATTTCAGTAGATTTGATCAATCAAAATCTGCTCAGTGTCAGATCATTTCAGCTTGCGTTATCCACATTTAGGGCCAGTGTGCTTGACTCACTGATCACCTAATTGAACTGTCTTTGCCAACCAGGTACTACCCAGTGGAGTGTTTAATCTTCTGTTAGTTGTTAACGGAATTCGATCTATAACTTGTTTAGTACAATTTATGTCTTGTTGGGTAGTATAAATGTTGTTAGTACACTAAACTTTTCTAACGTTCTCAATAAATTAAATAGTTCAAACAAAAGTTATCTTTCAAGGCACACTTTTCTGGATTTCTCCAGTGTAAAACTTATTAGAGCCAAAATGACTCATAAAACATTCAATATGCGTAGACGAAAGAAATGTACTCATAGCTTAGAGACTACTAACTTCAACGACCTGTATCCCAGGAGAGAAAATTGAAATGGATTCGAAGCACCTGAAACAAAACAAATAATATTTCATCTGATCGATTCGCATTATTTCCAGAACAGCAAGAGAACTGCGGGTGCGTTGTGGAGAAAACTTGGCGGCCCCCAGAGGATTTTCTATTCACACCCTTAATGTGTAAAACTGCGGTACTCGTCTCATCGTCTACGCTGATTATCGCCTCGTAACGAACAATATTAGTAACGCTTATTGTTGTGGGTACCTGCAACTTTGCCGAATCTATTTCTGTCGCGTGTATATGTTGCATGACACTGAATAGCTTTGTGTCAGATTCAGTCCGATAAATACTGAGACTGGTCAATTTATATGTTAACATTATACATCATGTCAATACCAAAAGTCAAAACCTCGGGCCATATACGATCCTTTCATAATCCGAGTATTCCGAGGAATCCATAGGCTGGCCTCCACGACTTTCAAAGCTTGTGTTCGTTATCTGTGTCACGTTATAAGTGGAAACTGTAGTGCAGTCGTCAGCTTCTATTTCTCCCTCATTGCTTTTCCTCCGAGTCACTTTTGGAGGTAGTACTTTTCTTTCATGTTCAGCTGCATCCTTCTCTCTATCTGTGGATGGATGTGGAGTGACGCGCTGGTTTAGCTGCGGTAAATCACTACGTTACACTGCGCCTTAATATAAAGTTGGACAGAAGTGTCTTCAAAGATCGTATTTCACTACTTGTAGATGAGAGAGTCTCCTTTTTAACTGAAATACTTGGTTTCATTAAGTGAATTAATTATAGGATATTTACGGATGAAATGGCATCAGGCTTCTTCATCACATTTTTAATGAAGTAAGCAATTTACACAGACATGTAGTTCTTCTAGCTTCGTACTAACTTTAACACAGTTCTACTTCTTCTTTAGAGAAAACTTAATCTCGCTTCCCTAGATTATATTCCGTGACTTCTCAGAGCAATCAGACTTTACTAGTGAAGCGTGTTCTGTAGAGAGAGGTGGCGTAAATGCTTCTATTCAATGTTAAACCAAACACTAACAGGGATACATTTTCACGGACAAGGGCTGGTTGAGACTCGCTGTGAATAGAAAACAGATGATTGTACGTTAGTTATTAACTTCGACAGAATGGTAACTGCTATTCAAAGGCACTAAAGTTTTGAACAATGCATTAAATACTTTTCTCTTTTTCGTCTGTCTGTAGCCCGAGTTTCCATCTCGGGTCATTAATTCGGCATCAGCTCATTTCTCGTCGTCTGCCTTCGATGGTGACGCTGGTATAGAGAGGTTTCCTTTTTTTTTTTTATAGGGATTCGTTTAATGGTTACGTGCACTATTGTCGATTGCCGTGTTTGGTATGAGTCTAATCTTTGAGATTGGAGTACTCTCAAATAATTACGTCAGTATCGATTGTGGTGCTGTGGGACTATCCTCGTGCCACTAACGTAAGAGAAATTTTCTAATTGGATTGCAGCCAATTCTGGCCTTCCTTCGCATTCTCTGGAGTTAAAGTTCAGTTAGTTTTGACAGCCTTAGTGCTTTCTCTATTCTTATCGACTCCAGTTTCATCTTACTATCGTATCAGTAAAGTTATGGTGACCACTTCTTCGATCGAAAAATTTTCTTTTACTCGTAACAGTAGTTACTGATCGATCGGATTCTGTCTAAGCTAGTAAGATTTGCTTCCTCAATAAAGTCTGGTCACGTTTACCTGCAGGCACCACGAAAAATTTTAAATAAGAAAAGTTGTGTGTGCCTCTTGTGTCGAAAAATACACACATGTAATTATTTTTTATGGGCTTATTCAGGTGGACAGCTCCAACCTACATTCGCTCGTGACAAATGCCCAATGAAAGCCGGTCGGACAAATGGCACTACAATTGGAAAAACAGCCAAAACTTTTAAAAGAACGCTTACTGAAATTTTGGCAGTTTGATGTTACTTCTATATCTAATTTCTACGACTCCTGAAAGTTTTACTTCTTGTCGTGAGACGCGAGTTTTTAGCTTTTGAATCCGGGGAAAATCGTTTTCGAACAACTTTGTTCATTAACGGGATATTTCAGGAAAGGTAAAAGATGGTGCCGGCCGGAGTGACCGTGCGGTTCTAGGCGCTACAGTCTAGAGCCGAGCGGCCGCTACGGTCGCAGGTTCGAATCCTGCCTCGGGCATGGATGTGTGTGATGTCCTTAGGTTAGTTAGGTTTAAGTAGTTCTAAGTTCTAGGCGACTGATGACCTCAGAAGTTAAGTCGCATAGTGCTCAGAGCCATTTTTTAAAAGATGGCGCAAAACACATAGCGTCTGATGGATCAGTGACTAGTGACATCATAGCATGGTCATGCGACCACCGTGACAAGTGGTTAGTAAAATATTCGAATAAAAAATGCATTATTAACACACACACACATATATATATATATATATATATATATATATATATATATATATATATATATAGTCATAAAAATAGTTTTGGACTAGTAATTATATTTTTCATCAAAAGATGTTAAGGTGTTCTACCTACTGACTAAGCCATTGTTGTCTCCATCTGATCCTGTTATATGGCAAGTGCTTAGTAGTCTCGTAGCTTTTCACTTCATCCAGAATTTTTATTCTACTGCTTTCTGTTGTCTCCTGTCCTTCCAGTGTATCATCTATAGCTGTTGATATAATTTATTCCTCGCACTACATGTCCCACCTAATACGCTTTCCTTTTCTTAACAAGGTTTAAGCGAGTTCTTTGTTCCTTTATCAAATGGAATATTTTATGGTCGTTCCCTTTATACACCCATTTGACTTTCTCTATTCTTCTGGGGGACCCCACGTCTCTAATAGTTTAAATTTTATCTCTTCCACTCTCTTTTCTTCAATTTCAGGTTTTCACAGCTTTACGGGGAAACACTCCACACGAAGCATTTAATCAACCATTCTCTTAACTGTGACACCAACTTACTAACTATTAAACGTTCCCATTTCTAGTAGTCTTGCTTCACCATTGCTGTTCCTGATTTCACTTATTCTCCCTCATCTATAATTGTATTACTACCAACTGGATACAACTTCAAAAATTGGTCGGCATTCCTATTAAATGTCAGCGCTGGCTCTCCCAGCGTTAATTGTTGGCGCATACTCTCAGGTTTCCAGCCGAGAGGCTGTGTTAAAATATTTCGGCTTTTCGACAAGTGTCATACTCAACATCTTCTAGTGAAGTGTCTAGATATTAGGATACTATAATATTTGCAGTAGCGGTGTACAACTTCCACCTGGGTTCGGGCGGCAGTGCACTGTCCAACTGGCGAGCGGGGAATGGTAGCTGGTGCCCCGTTCGCATCTCTGTGCGGGCATTCCGGCCGCGTCTGGCGGGTTGGACGGTGCTGGGCACACTGTCTCGTACGTCACTAAAGCAGGATCCGATGCTGTTATGAACTGGTATCATTCATCCCTGTAGTTCAGATTTTCGTGAATCCATATTTCATTGGATTCCTTTACGACGCTGTCCCAAATGCCGGTTGCTCGACAAAGTACCTTGGTGTTCTGATTGTCAAAGGTGCCTTGATGCTATGCTCTGCTGTCGCTGATTTCTTTGTCTGTCCCAGTTGCAAATGCTTGGTGTGCTCCTCGCAGCGTTTAGAAATATAGAGCAGTGTTTGCCCTATGTATTGTTGCCCACTTTCGCTGGCGATGCTATACAGGGTGGTCCATTGATCGTGACCGGCCCAAATATCTCACGAAATAAGCGTAAGAAAAAAACTACAAAGGATGAAACTTTTCAGCTTGAAGGGGGAACCAGATGGCGCGATGGTTTGCCCGCTAGACGGCGCTGCCATAGGTCAAACGGATATCAACTGCGTTTTTTTAAAATAGGAACCCCCATTTTTTATTACATGTTCCTGTAGTACGTAAAGAAATATGAATGTTTTAGTTCGGCCACTTTTTTCGCTTTGTGACAGATGGCGTTGTAATAGTCACAAACATATGGCTCACAATTTTAGATGAACAGTTGGTAACATGTAGTTTTTTTTAAATTAAAATACTGAACGTAGGTACGATGTTCCAATGTGATACATGTACCTTTGTGAACTTATGATTTCCGAGAAAGCATGCTGTTACAGCGTGATTACCCGTAAATACTACATTAATGCAATAAATGCTCAAAATGATGTCCGTCAACCTCAATGTATTTGGCAATAAGTTTAACGACATTCCTCTCAACAGCGAGTAGTTCGCCTTCCGTAATATTCGCACATGCAATGACAGTGCGCTGACGCAATATTTCAGGCGTTGTCGGTGGATCACGATAGCAAATATCCTTCAACTTTCCCCACAGAAATAAATTCGGGAACGTCAGACCCGGTGAACGTCCGGGCCATGGTATGGTGCTTCGACGACCAATCCACCTGTCATGAAATATGCTATTCAATACCGCTTCAACCACACACGAGCTCTGTGTCGGATATCCATCATGTTGGAAGTACATCGCCGTTCTGTCATGCAGTGAAACATCTTGTAGTGACATCTGTAGAACATTACGTAGGAAATCAGCATATATTGTACCATTTAGACTACCATCGATAAAATGGGGGCCAATTATCCTTCCTCCCATAATGCCGCACCGTACATTAAACCGCCAAGGTCGCTGATGTTCCACTTGTCGCAGCCATCGTGGATTTTCCGTTGCCCAATAGTGCGTGTTATGCCGGTTTACGTTACCGCTGTTGGTGAATAACGCTTTGTCGCCGAATATAACGCGTGCAAAAAATCTCTAATCGTCCCGTAATTTCTCTTGTGCCCAGTGACAGAACTGTACACGACGTTCAAAGCCGTCGCCATGCAATTCCTTGTGTATAGAAGTATGGTACGGGTGCAATCGATATTGATGTAGCATTCTCAACACCGACGTTTTTGAGATTCCCGATTCTCGCGCAATTTGTCTGCTACTGATGTGCGGATTAGCCGCGACGGCAGCTAAAACACCTACTTGGGCATCATCATTTGTTGCAGTTCGTGGTTGACGTTTCACATGTGGCTGATCGCTTCCTGGTTCCTTAAATAACGTAACTATCCGGCGAACGGGCCGGACACTTGGATGATGTCGTCCAGGATACCGAGCAGCATACATAGCAGACGCCTGTTGGGGATTTTGATCACAATAGCCTTACATCAACACGATATCAACCTTTTCCGCAATTGGTAAACGGTCCATTTTAACACGGGCAATGTATCACGAAGCAAATACCGTCCGCACTGGCGGAATGTTACGTGATACCACGTACTTATACGTTTGTGGCAATTAGAGCGCCATCTATCACAAAGCGAATAAAGTGGTCCAACTAAAACATTCATATTTCTTTACGTGCTACACGAATATTTAATAAAAAATGGGGGTACCTATTTAAAAAACGCAGTTGATATCCGTTTGTCCTATCTAGGGGCTAACCATAGCGCCATCTGGTTTCCCCCTTCAAGCTAAACGAGTTTCGTTCTTTGTAGTTTTTTCGTTTGATGCTTATTTCGTGAGATATTTTGCCCGGTCACTATCAATGGACCACCCTGTATAATCCAAGCACGTTCAGTTTTAGTGGTTTTTTCGTATAGCCAAGCCATAATTTCGCCTTTGGTAGTGGTCATAAAGTGGTACTATATCGGATTCTTCAAGCAACCAAGCAATTCTGAGTAAGAGGGAAAGCGATTCTCTTCCTATTTCCGGTTTCCAGCATCTTGTCTCTTCTTGAAATCCCTACTAACCTGTGTTTCACTATAGTGATATTTGCGGAGTACTTCCATCAGGTGTTGTAGTTCGTTTGTCAGAATTTCTTTATCACAGAGACGCGCCTTATGTGCCCGGGTGATCAGCACTGTCTGCCATTGCTGGATGGTGGCAGCTCGTTGCACTCGGATACAGGTCTGTGTGTGTCTTTATCCTGTATACTGAATGGCCTAGGGCACCATCTGCCTCTTCCTTATTAGTACATCCAGCGCAAGGAGACAACAATTCTCCTCTATTTGAATAGTGAAAGCAGTGCCTTGATGTATGCCATTTAGGTGATACAGAGACATCTATTGTCTGTCTGCTAAGCTGCCTTAGCACAGAAGTATCGTCGACAATGCGAGGGAAGTGCTTGAGTTTCCGGGGAGCGGTTTGAAGGGGCACTTCCTCAAACTGTTCCATGTAGATGTTTATGAACCCTGGAGCCAGTTATGATCCCATGGTCACTCCATCCATATCTTCATAAAACTCGTCGTTGCACTGGAAGCAGGTGATGGTCTGTGCGTTTTTAAAGAGTTTAATGTGAGACACCACCGCGAAGGAGTCTTGCAGAGGTACTTTCGTGAACATCGATGTAACGTAGAAGCTAACTAGCAAATCATCTCTCCGTAATCGCGTACCCTTAAGTATTTTCAGCCGGATGTTGTGGCCGAGCGGTTCTAGGCGCATCAGCTCGGAACCGCTCTGCTGCTACGGTGGGAGGTTCGAATCCTGCCTCGGGCGTGGATGTGTGTGATGTCCTTAGGTTATTTAGTTTTACGTAGTTCTAAGTCTAGGGGACTGATGACCTCAGATGTTAAGTCCCATAGTGCTTAGAGCCATTTTTGAGCCTTAAGTATTTTCAGAAATTGGCAGAGTTCTTAACATGATGGCCACAGTGCCCCACAACCGTTTTTAGAAGTGTCAGCAGATGTTTGACCGGTCTATAAGCTTGTGAACTGATTGTGTCGAGTATCGGTCGCAGAGACACCCTCACCCCCCCTCCCCCCCTTGTGTATTATCGGCAGTCCGTACAGGAATTGGAGTCACCACTGCGCTCTGCGGCACAGCCGCTTCTTCACTGCCTGTGGGTTATCTGAATTCTTCCTTAGAACCACTGATTTCCTGGTCACCGTCGAGGTTTCATCCTTCTTGGAGTTTCTATAGACTGGATCCTGCAGCAGCAGGCCAATTTTATAATGGTAGCATACCAGCGCCGTTGCATTCCCCTTGACTGCTGGAAGAACCATAGTGTTACCATGACCTCACAGTGGTCCAATAGCCTCCCGTTCCGCCGTAGTCACGTTCGATTTCGGAAGTTGCAACTAGTGGATGGCCCTACAGGTTTCCGGCCGGATAACACTCTGCTTCATCCTTTCGCAGGCCTCGGCTTGCTTCCTCCACGCCGCTAATAATATCCCATTTTTCCTCCACGCTTCTAATAATGTCCCATTTCGGTAGGGACCGTTGGACGAATGCGAACTTCAGCCTTTTTCCGAAGCCGATTTTGTAGCTGAATCCAGTGGTTTAGCTGTAAAATTTAAAACAGCTCTTCCTTTATTCGCCGCCTTGATGGTCGTATGAGCTCCCTAAGACTGTCAAATTTGCCGAGCTGATCTGGGGCAGCAGGTCGATACTGTACCTCGATGTTAACGTAAGAGATGCAGTCCGCTGTCTCCCAGGTGAGTGACCGAGCGAGGTGGCGCAGTGGTTAGCACACTGGACTCGCATGAAAGAGGACGATGGTTCAAACCCGCGTCCGGTCACCCAGATTTAGGTTTTCCGTGATTTCCCTAAACCGCTTCAAGCAAAAGTCGGGCTGGATCCTGTGAAAGAGCACAGCCGACTTCCTTCCCCATCCTTCCCTAATCCGAAGAGACCGATAACCTCGCTGATTGGTCCCTTCCCCGAGATCAACCAACGAGGTGTGTGTTGCTACAGCTAAGTGCAGATTAATAGGGCACTTAAGAAGAGACCAGATGCTAGAAACTGAAAGAACAGGAAGAGAAGATACAACTTGAAAAATCCATCATAAAAACAGTGTTCCGACCACCACCTAAGACCTCTACGCTGAGGTGACAAAAATAATGGGTTTCCTCATAATATCGTATCGGACGTACTTCTACCCGGCGTTGTGCACCAGTTCGGGATGGCATGGACGCAACAAGTTGTTGGAATATTGAGCCATGGTGACTCTACAGTCGTCCATAATTGCGGAAGCGCTGCCGATGCGCACCAACTAACCTCTCGATAAAGTCTTAAAAACGTTCGATAGGATTCATGTGGTGCGATATGGGTTTCTCGCTCGAATTGTCCAGAATGTTCCTCAGATCAATTGCGAACAACTGTGGTCCGATGATAAGACGTTGTTGTTTGGGAACGTCAAGTCTATGAATGGCTGCATGTAACCACTTCCAGTAAGTAATCGGTTCAGTGGGGCGAGTGGACCCAGTCCATTTCACGTAAACAAAGCCCACACTATTATCGAACAGTCACCAGCTTGCACCATGGTTTGTTGACAAGCTGGACCCATGGCTTCGTGGGGCCTGCGGCACAATTGAACCCCACCATCAGCTCTTATGAGCTAAAATAGGGACTGTCAATAACATTCCTCTGGGTTTGAGGGCGCAATGTCATCTGTAAAATTCCGACGCTTTGGCGACTGTTACAAGGCGCCTTCCTCAGGCTGTATTGGAGTTAGCAATACACCCTGAGGAAGACGCCTTGCAACAGTCGCCGAAACGTCGGAATTGTACGGATGACAATGCGGCCTCAAACCCAGAAGAATTTTATTGACTGTGACAACGGCCACGAAAGCCTACGTTTACATAAAATCGGGACTCATCTGACAGGGCCACGGTTTTCCGGTCGTCTAGGTCCAACCAATATTGTGACGAGCCCAGAAGAGAGGCTACACGTGAAGTCATGCTGTTAGAAAAGGAACCCGCGTCGGTCGTCTGTCGCCATGCCCCATTAGCGCCAAATTTTACGGCACTGTCCTAATGGCTAGATTCGTCGTATGTTACACAGTGATTTCTGCAGTTATTTTACGCAGTGTTGCTCCTCTGTTAGCAATGGGAACTCTACGTAGACGCCGCTGGTTTTGGTCACTAAGCGATGGTAATGCCTGAAATTTGGTACCCTCGGCATATTCTGGACACTGTGGATCTCGGAATATTGAATTCCTTAACGATTTCTGAAATGATATGTCCCATGCTTCTAGCTCCATTCCGCACTACCGTCGTGCGTCTATAACCACGCAGGAAACCTTTTCACATGAATCACCTAAGTGCAAATGACAGTTCCGCCGATGTAGCCGGTACGTCGTCTACATACGTGCATGAGCTCCTCTGCTATACCCGCAGGACACGACACATAGTTTAATTTGTGGAAAGGGGCCAAAGTGAGTGGCTGTCAATGGCACTCACAGATACTACTTTATTCATTTGACAAACATTACAATAGTAAAGAAAACATTAAAAACAGAGCAAGCCAAACGTTAATTTTAAAACTTAATTCCCGGCTAAATGCGCCATTCAATCTGACGCCTCAAGGGCAAAACAACTTTAATTTAAAACCGGCAGAAGGCCAATCACTTAGGACTCAAGAATTAGAATTTTAAAAGGCAGAAGGCCTCATCTTAAAATATTTCTCTAAATTAGGCTGAAGGCCAAAACAATCCCACGCTCTAAGGGCAAAACAACTTTTGTTTAAAATCTTCTAGAAGCCATACATAAAAAAACAACAAGGACAAATAAGAAAAGGCAGCACATCAAACGGCGCTCAAAAGTTTCCAACGGTCGTCCTGGGATTCAAACACCAACGCTCCCTTAGGTGAGACAGACAGTCGGCCCAGAAAATTCTCAATCCGACGGCAACCCAACCGACAGACAGTCAACGGACGAACCGACAGGATAACTTCCGCTCCACCCGACCAGCACTCAACAGGGATTTCAATGGAACAACGCAGAGGGTATCGGCGCCCACAACGAATTACACATTCAGCTGTCAAACTACACGCCGTGCTGGACAGCGACAACACAACGAGCCAAACACACTGCCTGAATTTACGTCAACGGCCAGGGCAGGTAACCGGAACGTTAACGGCCACAAGGCAGAAGATATCGCTGGTGCACTTCAATTCAAAATAATCCAGTTAAATTAAACTCCACAGGAGGGCGGCTACAATTTCGCCAACTTGAAAACACACGTTGTTGCTCGCGGGAATGTACCAACAGCGCACAACGAAATTCAAACGACACAATGTGAACAGTTGGGGCTGGCTGGTAGATTAAGTAAAGACTCAACTTTAATGTCCGGGATCGGTGAGCCACGGACCTCGTAGCAGTGGGAACAGCCCCTCACACTCCGACCGCGTGTGGACGCCGCCAGTGGGCCCGACCAGACACGCGCCACAGAGACTTCCTCGCTGCTCCACGCCAACCAACCGACTGCCCGCACACGGCACAGCCGGAAACTATAAGCGCTACGCCAAAGATAGTACAAGGGTGCGAATATCGATACACGGAGCTGCTGCCACTCGCGGAGAGAGAGGATAACAGTATAATCGCGATAACCGGGGGAGACTAAACACAGAATAGCGACTAAGGTTTAATACAAAGCATAACACGAGCCAGCCACGGCTCAGTGCATATCGCCATCCCATGACTTTTGTCACCTCAGTGTAAGAGTGAACGCAGCTGAGTATAGAGCGTCGCCCTCTAATGTCGCTTATTACCTACAATACATTGTGTTAACGCAGCCCAGTATTTCGAAACGCTACGAGGAGCGCATCGGGCATGTGCGACTGGGACAGAGAGAAAATTAATGACAACAGAGCACAAAATCAAGGAGGTCTTCCAGAAGACCAAAGTGCTCAGTGGAACAACCGGCTGTTGGGATCATTAAGGAAGCCACTGAGAATCTGGTCAACAGGGACGTAGCATATCAGCTAAGAGCAGTAATGCGACTAGAGCACGCCCAGCAGCGTCCAGCTTTTACGACGGGACCGGAATGCCTACAGAGGCGGGAGTGTCGTATCCCTTCCTCCAACACTAATACCTCACACCCATTACCTTCCCCCTTCCCCCCCCCCCTCCTCCTCACCGCCCCACCCGCGGGTCGGTGAGTAACCGGCCGCCAGTAAGCAGGCGGAAGAGGGCTCACACCTAGTGTAAATATTACAGTATCCTCACAATCCGACAGTCGACATTTAGCCATAAGATGACGAGCATGAATGTTATTTTCAATGGGTATGGACAGAAAAAGAAAGTTCCAACTCACTTAAAAGGATTTTATTATAAAAACAACAAGATTCTTCACACACTGTAAGGAACCATTCTACTGATCTCTTCTGGGGGCCGCAATAAAGAATTTCAACCAGAAAATTCTTCCAGTTCAAACACAGCTTAATACCACTGCACAAGACGGAAGTTCGACTTTGCCACAAAAATTAATCAAGAAAACAGTTACTCGAGTAAGCCTGGATGAGCACCGTCGGAGGCCAAGTAACCGTCTGGGATGTCGATGACGTGAGGACTTCTAGGAATCGACGTGTCGGCGGTCGGCGGACGTTGGACGGTCGACGGTGCCTCGGCTGCTACCATTAGTGGCTCGATGTGAACACCTCCTGTACCTCGGCGCGAGCCTATGTAGTACGCCTACTCCAGGATACATTGCTGACTACGTCCCGTCGCGTCGTGTACGGAAGAAAGTAGAACCGTAGATGTCGCAACCTCTGGTGGTACATGTGAGGCCCTCTGGTGGCCCCTATTCGGTCTGGGGCCCGCTCTACAAATGCGTTCCGCGGGTAGTCGTTGTGACAGGCGCTCAGCGTAGACACATTAATGACATTTGTCGATACGTGCGCCTTGCGCCTAATTGCCATACGACTGTGCTTGCCCCGCACGCAAATAGAGGCATGGATGTAGGCGCATACCTCTCCCTTAATAATGCGCGTACTATTGATTGCATGTACTCTTGTGCTTACTCTTGGCGCCTCTGCTTTCGTGTGGGGATAGCTACAGTCGCGATGCGAATAGCTGCAAGGCGCAAGATGTAAAGGTACCTTTACACGGCCAACCTTATAAATGTTCAATGTGAGCACCATTTGTCACACGGCACATATCAAGTCTACAGCCGGGTTATTCCCATACGTTGATAAGTGTGTCTTCAGTGATTGTAGCAACAGCTGCTTCAGTCCGGTTTCTTAATTCAGGGAGGTCTGCTGGTAGCGGAGGCACGTAAGCACGACCCTTGATGAAGCCCCAAAGGAAAATAATCGCATGGTGTTAGGTCGGGTGAACGTGGAGGCCATGCAAAACAAACCCTGTCATTGCGTCCCTTACGGCCTATCCAGTGCTTGGGTACAGTGAAGTTCAAGACTTGATGTGTGCCGTGTGACAAATGGTGCTCACATTGAACATTTACAAGGTTCTTGGTAAAACTGTTTGAGTTGCTCTCTCATTTGACATATCATATATAGCTGTACGTTCAATGTAATAAATATTATAAAGTGTTAAAACCCCGATATTCATTTATAAGCATCCTGTGTTATGGTGGCTACATCCATTATGAAAATACTATAAGTGGGTTATATAATACGAAGTCTAGGCGAAAACCAATTACACAATAAAATTGCTCTTAAATTCGTTTTTAATGCCGATATCTTGGGAATATATTGTATTTCATTTAAATACGAGGTAAATGTTTGATTGGTACATACCTTTTGCTATCTTTCATTTGCTTAATACTTGATTACATTTGCAATATGTTACTTTTGTGCAGACATAAATTTCAAATTTTTTAAGTATAGTTGTCCACAGAAATGTTAATACATCGTATCAGTAACTTAATGATTTCTGTTTACCTCGTTTTTTGATTTCATCAGTTCATTGTGTTGGAAATGTATTAACGTTAAATAGAGAAATTTAAAAGCTGCGTCATAGACTTTTAATTAGAAAATTGCTCGAAAATTCTATTTTTCCATGGTCATTGTCTCAAGATTTCCCCTGGCAGTACCCGCACCACATTCTTAATATGACTCCGCTTCTCTCTTTGTGACCAGTGAAAAGAAGGACGTTTGTCCTTTCGACACGCAGATGCTGTCCGTGGGGCACGAAATAGTGACATCATGCTTTATTGCCGAGCAGTATCGCATACCGAGACTACGAGTATTTACACCTGCGCACCGGTCACAAATCAGTATCGGTGTTACTAACTGTAATCCCGTTTACTTCAAACGCAGATAGTTGGCTAATGCACTTGGGGTTAGGACTGCCGGGTGTCCGCCTTTCGCCGGACACGTCTGGTTCTTTACTGTCATGTCTGGCCAATAACAGTACACTCGTACACATGTCCAGCCTATCCGGATTCTCTTAGGCTTTTAGCGATGAAGTACACAACGCAGAAAATGAGGACCGTCCGAAACTGATGACTTAAGTGCGTGGAATAAATATGAGGTGGAATAAGGAGATATTCGGCAAAGATGTATAGATATGTCCGTCAGTGCTACTGTTATGTCAGATTTCTATGTTTACGAGGTGCGGCTAGAGAAAAAACCGGACTGATGCTGGAAAAAACATTTATTTACAATTATTTACAATTTCATGTTATCTCCTTCAATGTACTCTCCTCCTCGGTCTCTACACCGCTCCATACGAATTTTCCACTGTTCATAGCAATGCTGCAGATCATTTTCGGTAAGTCCATACATTACTTCCGTCGCTTTTTCTTTTACTGCTTCAACAGTCTCAAATCTAGTTCCTTTCAAAGCTGACGACTTTAGGGAAAAGAAAAAAGTCACAGGGGGCCAAATCAGGTGAGTAGGGTGGATGATCTAAGATGGGAATGTTGTGTTTTGCCAAAAACGTCTTCACTGACAACGCACTGTGAGCTGGGGCATTGTCTTGGTGAAGGATCCATGACTTTTTTCTCCACAAATCGTTCCGCTTTCTCCGTACTCGCTCACGTAGGGTAGCCAGGACGCTAATGTACTCGTAGTAATGCTGATTCACTGTTTGTCCCTCTGGTACCCAGTCAATGTGCACAATCCCTTTGATGTCAAAAAAAACAATCATCATTGCCTTGAATTTCGATTTTGACATTCGTGCTTTTTTTTTGTCGTGGAGAACCTGGAGTTTTCCAATGCATCGATTGGCGTTTAGTTTCGGGATCGTAAGTAAAAAACCACGATTCATCGCAAGTAATAAGATTTTGTAAGAAGGTGGGATGACTTTCAATGTTTTCCAGGATGTCAGAACAAATCATTCTTCGGCGTTCCTTCTGTTCAATTGTGAGACACTTTGGAACCATTTTTGAACACACTTTGTTCATGTTGAAACTTTCATGAAGAATCTGCCTAACACTTTCCTTGTCAACTCCTGTTAACTCAGACACTGCTCTGATTGTTAAACGGCGATCTTGTCGAACAAGTTTACCGATTTTTTCAATGTTTGAATCAGTTTTTGCTGACAATGGTCTGCCAGTGCGAGTGTCATCACTGGTGTCTTCGCGGCCATCTTTAAATCGTTTAAACCACTCAAACACTTGTGTTCGCGATAAACAATCATCGCCGTACACTTGTTGTAACATTACAAACGTTTCACTTGCAGATTTTCCTAGTTTGAAACAAAATTTGATGTTAACACGCTGTGCTTTCTGTACACTCAACATTTTCCGACTCACAGACAAAACGTCAACTACTTAAAACAGACGCCACGGGCAGACTGAGTGCAGGAGGCAGATGAAACTCGAGCAGTAGGCGGAGCGAGAGTCACGTGACAGGCCACGCGACTTTCAGCCTTATTGCATTCGTTTTATTGTTTCACCAGTACTAGTCCGGTTTTTTATCTAGCCACACCTCGTATCTTCGTAGGCCGAACGACGCTGACACACAGTGTCACAATCACGCCAACACACAATGAGCGTAGCGGAGTAGAACGCGCCGATGAGCGATGCCAACCCACACCATCCCATCCGTTCACGCTCACAAGTCACTCCTACCCGTGATGAGCTACTCAAGTGGGAACGAGAGCTTGTCCGCACTGCGCCTTCGCTAGGAAAGCAGACATATCGTTCATTTTATCAGTGTTCTATTATTAATGCTAAAAACAAAAGTAACATAAAAGTGCATTGTTAAAATTAGTTTACTCTTCTTAAACACTTTACACGGGATGTCGGAAACTCCCGTTATAAAATTGTAGGACTGTAGAGGGGAGTGAGTATGTAATATCTTGAGCAGGAGCCCATGTCCGGAATCGTACCGCTTCCCTTTTACGACG